>NC_055674.1:15120000-15420000 GCF_017976325.1 Chelmon rostratus | reverse complement strand
CTCTATCAACCTAAATGACAGCCACACAGCAGACCTCCTGACAGGAACAAGAATCTGCTGCGGCAGCAAGTAAAGCTGCTTCTGTGTGATCCATCATGAGCGTGCCAGTCTTAGCTATTGTAAAGATGGATGCTGTCGCAGTGAACCTGACACACGAAACTCAATGACTGACAAGCTGGAGAAGAAATAAGAACAGGGGGTGGCTCTAAATCTGAGGTCAGCGGCTGTCTAGTTTGGGAAATCTACACTGGTTGGAGCCACGGTTTTATCACACTGAATTCTAAATAATAAAGATCAAGCTGCATGGATTAATAACAATAATATTACCTGATGATAACGATGATGCTGTCGAATATGTTGTATGGGTTCCTGATGTATCCAAACAAGCCAAAGGCCAGCAGCATGAAGCCCATCTCCAGGACAAACATACTGGTGAAAACGATGTTACTGATTTCTAACACGTCAGTCAGCTCCTCAGGCTGGGGGGAAGGAGAAGAGGGAGAGAAAGAAAGAAAGAAAGAAAGAAAGAAAGAAAGAAAGAAAGAAAGAAAGAAAGAAAGGAAGAGAGAGAGAAAGAAAGAATGAAGAAAAAGGAAAGAAAGAAAGAAAGAAAGAAAGAAAGAAAGAAAGAAAGGAGAGAGAGAAAAAGAAAGAAAGAATGAAGAAAAAGGAAAGAAAGAAAGAAAGAAAGAAAGGAGAGAGAGAAAAAGAAAGAAAGAATGAAGAAAAAGGAAAGAAAGAAAGAAAGAAAGAAAGAAAGAAAGAAAGAAAGGAGAGAGAGAAAAAGAAAGAAAGAATTAAGAAAAAGGAAAGAAAGAAAGGAAGGAAGGAGAGAGAGAGAGAAAAAGAAAGAAAGAATGAAGAAAAAGGAAAGAAAAAAGAAAGGAAGAGAGAGAGAGAGAAAGAAAGAATGAATAAAAAGGAAATGAAAAAAGAAAGAAAAAGGAAGAAAGACAGAAAGAAAGAAAGAAAGAAAGACAGAAAGAAAGAAAAAAGAAAAAGGAAGAGAAAGAAAAAAGAAAAAGGAAGAGAAAAAGAAAGAGAGAAAGAATAAAGAAAAAAGAAGAAGAAGAAAGAAAGAAAGGAAGAAAGGAAGAAAGAAAGAAAGAAAGAAAGAAAGAAAGAAAGAAAGAAAGAAAGAACGAGTTAGTTAATATCTCCACTATATTATCCCAGAGTTGTAAAACCTTCTGGTCTGAGTGCCCTTAGCCGAGACATTATCAATCAAGTTCAGAGCTGGAGTCAGGCCCAATCAATCAAACGGGACCAACAGCAGCAATCCATCACTGCTGATCTACACCACTTACCTCACAGTACAGTCACTGATGCAGCAACGTGTAACTGAGGCCCCGTCATAAAGTCTTTTATGGAAAACACTGCACTTTTGTGCTCTGGTGAACACATTATTAGGCCACGTCTTCACCTTTTCTTTATAGAAACAGTTCGTTAGAGCTGCATCAGTGATGTGAAGGTGCTGATTCGGATCAAAAGTCCTGACTTGGGTTCTAACCTACAGTTTGCTATGCTGAGACTTGCTATTTCGGGAGTCTTACTGACTCACACTTGAGGGTATATGGTGTGTTTCTCACCTGGCCAGGTCAATAAAAACATTAAATGGTCCATTAAATGGCAACAAATTCAGTTTGATGCTTGTCAAATACAAGTTGATAAGGTCAATACAACGCAATTACATCCACAATAACTTATTATTGTGATGATCTCTTGTAATAAACATAATGCTCTCCAATAGTTCCCTCTTTTACTTCTCTGAGCTCGTATCAGAGCTGATCATTGCAATTATTTCAACTATTTTTTCCCTGAATAAAACCATAAAATGATGATAATGTGATATTTGCTGGGGTCTGTAAACAAGCATGTTCCCTCACGTCTGAAGAATATGATTTGTAGGGCAGGGCATCAATACTTAATTTCTAATGGTATGTTGTGACAGGTATGTGACAGATTTTACCTTTATCAAAAAAAACTGCAGCTCCTGCTATTTTGATATTGCACTCGGCCATATTGTGATTTCAATTATATTTTGATTAATTGCTCAGCCTGAGCTTGGATCATGATTCAGTGCTGCCCGGCTTTGCACATTCACAAATAAGGGATCATTATTATCCGCAGACAACTGAATCATTCTCAGATTCTTATGCTCCACAGTGAGCCTTGCAGTTTTTAAAGCTCTGAGAGTTTTATTCTCACGTCACGCTTGGCAGTCTCATTAAAACTAATTGTGATTCTTTTCATGCGGAGATCAACAAGCAATAGGTCCAAAGCCTGTTTTATTTCCTGGCCCGTGGCGTATAAAAGCAGGCAGACCATACTGCGGACTCATAAACACAAAGGCGAGATTAATATAGAAAATCCCAGACATCCTGCGACTACCAGAGACAGGGGTTAACATTCAGCTTGGCTTACTCTGCACCATCAGCACCCTGCACAAACACCCAGTGTTGGTTTTGTGTTGTTGGAAATCACTGAGCATGTTATACTTTCTGTCGAGGAGACGCAGTAAATGAGGATTTCTGTTTCACAGACGTACCAGTAAACTCTAATCAATCACTGAATTATTCTAAATGCATACATGATTAGGATTTCCAATGACACGCATGATGATGACAAATCCCAACTTTTACAGCCAGTTCAAGCCTCTGCTGGAGTGGTGCTCTGGATCACAGATAGAGGGCGCCATACTACACAGCACTCCCCCTCACCTCACTCCACCCCAAACACACTGAAACACAGAGCACCCACGGAAGACTAACACACTTTTTACAGCCACATTTCAAGACTAGAAGGGCTGAGTGGTTCAGAGTATATTTACTCAAGTGCAGTACTTAAGTACATTTGAGCTTCTTTACTCAAGTATTTCCATTTTAAGCAACTTTACTTCAACTGCATCACATTTCACATTAAAATAATGGCCTTTTTACTCCACTTTATTTGTCTGACACCTATATTTGCAAGATACTTTAAAAAGGAGGATTTGTCAGACAAAATATATAGTTTATATAATGTATAGCCTACCTGCCAGTTTAGGAAGTAGTTAAAAATAGCTAAATTTTGGCTTGCAGGACTGTCATGAGACAGGTAATGGAGTATTTTTCTACTGTGGTGTTGCTACTTTACTTGAGTAACTGTGATCTGAATATTTCTGCCACCACTGGAGTCGATACATGTCGAGGGTGGCGTCACATCCAGGATCTCACCGCATGAGAAACTGATTAAACACGCGGCTTTTAGTATCTTTTTCACTTTCAAGGATCTGTCCGCATTTGTCGCTCGCAAAATCCATCACTGTCTGAGCAGCTGCCGTGATTTCTAAAGACAAAACACAAACAGCCGATTGGACATTCTGACACAGAGCCTGTCTAATCCATTTCTTTACTGACCTTATCAACTGCAGGAAAATGTGTGCATGTCCGGCCCAGACCAACCCACTGATCCATTACTTGCATTACAGCACTAGTTTGACAGTAGTTGAAAGATTGACTGCTACAACTGGTATAATCATGACCTCACTGTCAGTATGAACTGGGTTTGCATGTGGAACACAGCGCAGCGCGAGCTAAAGGCACACAACATCTCCCGTTTTCTGTCTTCACTGTTTTCCGCCGATGAGCTGAGTTAATTGGGACAGTCGTGACGCTTGAAAAACCAAACGCCTGTGCAAAAATAAAATGTAACATCGGGGGACTCGGGTGCAGCGTTTGGTGTGCTGCACGGTGAGGAAAACAGTGGCATATTTTATTTAATTTTTTTAAAGAGCTGGACAGACAACAGAGAGGCTATAGCTGCTAGCTGTCCTGGCCGTTTGTCTTTCCCTGTTGAGCCAGCACATAAAAACTTTAAAGCGCTTCAACAAAGCTTTAAAAGAGCTCTCAGCCAGCTACTCTATCTTAAGCAGTCACAATACCGTCGACTCACATGCATTATTATTTAACGGTGGACTGGTGCCATTTTCATTACCGTGTGGCCACTCTCTTCACGCCAGAGAAATGAACAGGCACACCGCAGGCTTGCAGGGCAATAACTTTCACACAATGCTGAGCGAGTGTGTCTTCATGCCTGGACTACAAATCTATCTTGACTTACTGTTTACAGTGTCGTGAGTGGTGAGAGTACAGTATGGCTCATATAGTAGGTTAAAACAGTACAGTATTAATAAATACAGTAATAGCTGAATACACTGTGGCCCTGACAGCTCAACAACACATGCAATTGGACAAAATTCATGCAAATTAAGACAGCATCTTCTACAATTTGACATACATGAGCAGTGTTTAGGAAAAAAAATGGCACCAATGGAGAGAACAGACCCAAATTCATAAACGCTGAAAGTAGCACAGACAAAAGCAGAAGCTGTTTCTAGGAGGGTTGGGTTGGGGGGTTTCTGCATTAGGCTGTGTTTTCTCTTTGGTGTTTTTTTCTCAATGCTGCAAATGTGTCGTCAGGTTGGTGAAGATGCATCTTTATTTGCTTGCGTTCTGTCTATCTGCATGTGCTTCCTTAAGCTGCAGCGCGCCGAGCTCTCAGGGCCAGAGCACGAAAGTCTAAAAGCTGAGAAATGAAATTAACTCAGCATTCTGGATCAGTCTGGTTGACAAGGTGGAAGGAAGCAAAAGTTCAGGGGTAAATGTTAGAAAAGCAGGCTCTATTCAAGTCCAGCGATAAAAAATGTGGGCGGGGAAAATTAAAAGACACACTCTATTAATAAATCCCATCCAGGTGCCCTTGAGCTGATAGCTTTATCCAATGACGAACATTATTTTATAGTAGCAGTTCTAGATTTCCATGATCATTAGCAACTAAGTGGTTTCAAAATAATTAGAAGCTGTTCAGCATATGTCAATATATTTTATGTAATCCGCTACCATCTCAAATGAGCTTTCTGAACTATTGCTTGAGACGCTGCTTTCCATTTCCATTTCATTTGTTTGACAGACAGTGTGATCAATCAGAATTAAATTCAGTGTCAGGACCCGCAAGAAGACATTTGGAGTGAGTGTTTGGGTATTTGAATGCAGCTCTGCATATGACCTTGGCCTTAAGAGATACCCTCTTTTCATCTATTCAGAATTAGGGACATGATGCATACACTTTCAACAAAATGAGCCTTGAGACTCAAACACAAAGTCAAACTGATGGTATTAACTGTGTGACGTTCAAGCTTAAACGTCAAACAAAGACAC
This sequence comes from Chelmon rostratus, assembly GCF_017976325.1. NCBI lineage: Eukaryota > Metazoa > Chordata > Actinopteri > Chaetodontiformes > Chaetodontidae > Chelmon > Chelmon rostratus. Next base: position 15,414,802 of record NC_055674.1, on the reverse strand, counting down.
TCGAAACCTGCTTTTTCCTATCTCTTCGGTTTTACACACATTTAAGAGTGTTTTTGCGGATGAAGTGAGCGGAAAAGGGAGTGTTAACTCCCAGATCTTCCAGTTGTGCATCACACAATTAATTTACAGCTTGTCTATATTGTCCATTCCTTTGCATCTGTGTTTGTGCTTTTAACACACAAACCTACAGGATTCGCCGTCCATGCTGTTATTTGTGGGTGATTAAGTTGGATTTGTGGCACTCATCAAAACATCTGTGTCTGAAATTCATTTTTACATGTCAGTCAGTGGTCTTTCACTTCCATACAAATTCAATTAAACAGCAAATCAATTTCCAATCTGGAATTAGCCTCAGCATAGCCTAAACATGCATCATTCATCTCCCTCTTTATCTAACTGCTCTCTCTCTCTCTCTCTACACACACACACACACACACACACACACACACACACACACACACACACACACACACACTGTCTACACTATCCCTCCTACATTCATACACCTCTTCACAGGCACATATACACTCATAGTCTCATAAAGTTTGGCTAGGTGTCACATAAGGGGGATGATGAGTACTGAGGGGAGGAACTCTTACATAACACTTCAGTCTGTGTGTGTGTGTGTGTGTGTGTGTGTGTGTGAGTGTGTGATTGGCCCAATAAGGCCATAGCTCTCCCAGTCGCTCCTTGTGTTTATACCACAAAGATAGAAACACACACACACACATCCCCTGGAGAGGGAATTAGAGACGGAGAAGGGAGAGGAGGGAGCGGCCTCTCGGCATGCACAAGAATCTACTCCTTGGGTTTTTCATCCATTCGCTGCACCGGTGGGAAATGAAAAGGTTGTGTGCGTGTGTGTGCATATATAATATGCGCACTCAGTCAATGATCGTGTCCGTGCAACCACACACACTCGGAGTGTGTGACAGCGGGGGCTCGGGAACGGGGAGCCGTACTATTAGGCGGATACTTCCCAGATGTCGGCCACACAGGGTAAACTCGAAACATAATCCTGGAGTATGTGTGTGTGTGTGTGTGAGAGAGAGAGAGAGAGAGAGAGTGCCTTTGTGTGTATTTGTGTGTGAGAAAGAGGGAAAGCGTGCTCCTCCACTCCGCCCCTCTTTTCCGTCATTCCCTCACCCTTGTCCACCCCGCCTCCTCTCATTGCCATACTTCTTCACTTCCTCTCATTTAGGCTCTCAGACAAATGCCATTTTCACGCACAATGTGGGACAGCCAACAGTTCTCATCAAACTACTTGTTTCTCCTTGAAGGTCATTCACAGCCCTTTTTAGTTTTGAACCGTCGGTCTGAAGCTGTCGGGGGCTTTCATTCGCCTCACGTCTCATTATTCTTACCTGCTCGTGGTACTCTATCCCCATGCTGAGAGTATTGACGAGGATAGCGATCATGATCCCTCGGTTGAAGTATTTACTTTCCACAATCCTCTTCAGTTTTTCCCTGAAGCCTACCCAGGCCCGAACCACTCCGTTTCTGTACTCAAAGACCCCCCGCCGCCTGCTGCGGCCTCGCCCGCCTCTCAGATCCCCAGCCTAGACAAAAGAAGGGGGAGTTTTATTTAGTAATTAATGTAGACATATATTATATATATATAAACTGTAAAAACAACTCTAAATAAGTAAATGCCAAGACTTGGTGACAGCTGTGGCTCAGGACCAGCTTTGTGTTTTTATTTGGCCACCATCATTAGTGCCAACAACCTTCGTCCTCCCTGTTTACCATCATCGTCAGTGCAGCCCCGTGCATTCTGACCTGGGGGAAGTCGTGCAGTCCATCAGCCTCTCCCCTGCCTCCCTCCAGGTCTCCCAGTTCCAGCTCCAAGGTCTCCAGGCTGCGGGCGCACATAGGGCAGCTGAGCAGCTCCAACAGCAGAGGGCTGGGCACCACGCCTGCCAGCTGGTACAGCAGCCTCTGGCGTCCTGCGGGGCGGAAACGGGTGGAGATGGTCAGACATTGCGAAGGGGGCTGTTCCTAACTGTCCTCATGGGCTGCTGTTAGCTTTGCTGAGCAGGACAAACATGTCTGAAGTTTAGTTTTCATCAGCCAGTCACCATTGCCACTGCAAGGAACTGAATGCAAATATTGCTTTGAAAATCAATTCATGATTGATCCAAGCCAATTGCGCACAAATAATATCACATCAATTATTAGCTTTGCATCTTTACTCCAAAAGAATTGTCCTTTACTGCATTTTCTTTGACTGATGTTCAATTCGTCTTTATAGGAAAATAATATACATAAAATATCATTTGACAAAACATGCAGAGGAGGTGAAAGACCTTTTTTCAGCCCTGAGCTGTGCCTGAAATCCTCTCCAACAACCTCCACCAAGACGGTGCAGTAAGTAAGTGGCCTGAGAGGCGAAACGCAGGACAAAAAGAGTCCACAAATCATTGGCTGCAGAGCACTCGCTGCTCGTTGAGCTCATCGCTGTGAGCGCCAGATAATTGAAGGTGACTCAGATGAGCGCATCAACTTTTTTAGAAACTTCTCTGCCCTCTCGTTTTGATTGTGCCGGCTGGACAGTTGGAACCCAACATTCAGCAAACAAAACAGACCAAAACAACAAAGTGGGGGGGGGGGGGGGGACAGGACTTTGAAAAGTAAGGAGGACGTGTCCCCGTTATCCTCAGTGTATTATGTAGTTAGATTTTAATCCATCAGCAAATTGCTCCCACAATGTTGCTTTACATCAACTTTGCATTGTCATTGAACAGGCTACAATAAGCACAATAGGACAAGAGAGAGGCAAAGACATGGCGTACGATGTCTTAAGTAGAGATGAAGCTGGAAGAATATAAAGTAAGTGAAATTTAGCATGCAGTGCTGCAGGGATGTCCTCTCAGCAGTGAGGCAGAGCAAGCTGGTCTCTGCAGCGAGTGCTGGAGAGCGAGCTCGCTCACAGCGCTGTACCAGATCCCGGCTGACTCCGCTCAGAAGCAGCGCGGCTGAAAACTAACAGAGGCAAAAACACGACTTCTGGAAAAATCAGCTCTTTAAAAGCAGCTTCGACGGCATGTTGTTTACAACTCCGTTTGATACCTCGAGCTACGAAAAAGGGTTGTGAGAGTTGTCATCGTATTTCATCGTCTTTTCTAATCTCTCCAATATTGTTGCCACAAATACATTCCCGTGTCTATTTATCTATGTTTGACAGATTGTTTGGATTTTCGTACAATAGTTGAAGGAAATTCCTTCAAGGGGACAAAACATTTGTCTGGCAACAAGCTTCACATCATTACCTTGTATTACATTAGGTTCGATTAGATTACGCATATGATGGATTAGATTTGAGAGCTCTGGACTTGAAAAATATAGCCAAGAACATTTGGTGCTCTTACAGCATAAAAGGGGCTTTTCAACCAAAAGCAGCATTCAAAATCTAATCCTGTTACAATTAGCTGAGATTGTCATCTGACAAAGCTGAAAGCAAACATTTAGAAAGTGCAGATCCAGAAACGTCCGACAGCCACTGGAGACATTTATTCATTAAGATCGTAGCTTTCAGTCAACTGCACACCATTAAATCCCCGCCCATTAAAGTCAGTTCAGATGTGTGCTCTTCCACACACATTAGTCGCAGAGGTGAGGGGCTGCACTCGTATCGACTGGGCGCGGATAAGAGGCGTATTGACTGCTCGACACGCCGGACACACGGGTGGTGTTTTTGAGCCCTCCTCTTCCTCATCGCCATTTGTTCTGGACTTAACACTCCAGCAAGGAGCCGGTTCATGCGCCCTTAATTAGATTTGGTGTGCCGGCAGCCATTAAGTGTGTAAATGTGTGTGTGGGTACAGTGTGGATTTGCTTGTTGGCAGGCTCCATTAGGATTTTATCTCGCCGCCGCTACTTTCTCGTTTTCCTTCGTAAATAACATCTTTAAAACTTTGATGTTGTGTCCTCTCTGAGCTCATGTCCTTTTCTCTCTCCGCCTCGTGCTCCTGCTATCCCTCCTTTTGTTCTTCCTCCTCTCTCGTCTAAAGGAGTCATTTATTTTTCTCTCTATGTCTCCCTCTCCCTGCCTTTCCCCCTCTGGATCTGAATCTTTCATACTTTATACCCCTCTCCTTAACTCCATCTGTTTCATCTCTCATCTTCCCCGTTTTTCAAAATGACATTGTGCACCTGTGTTTTTGTTTCCCTGACTTCCCGCTGCCACTCCCCACACACTGCGTTGATTCCCTCAATCCGCCCCTTTATCCACCCCTCTGCACTGATGACTGTTAACACTTGACACATGGATTTCATGTCAGGACTCTCTAAGTGCAGCTTGAGACACACACACACACATGCAGAAGTAGCTAGAGGCTACCTCAGGTCAAACTCGGGAGGAGGACAGAGGTATCTGCTAAAAGAGAGAGCCAGAAACGAAGAGGAAAACAGGAAATGAAAGTGAGTGTGATGACAAAGACATAATGGAGCCCTGGGGAAACGCAGAGCATCAAGGGGAATTAAAGGACAGTGAAACCTATTAGAAACAGAAGTACAACAAACAAAGCAAAAAGCTGTTAAAAAACAAAAACATTACCTTTCCACTAAGAAGATTATCAGGATTATCAACTCTTAAAAATGGATATGTTTGATGGCTTATTTGTTTGGTTGCTATATGAGTCAGGTTGTCACACTCAGTTTAGGTGGTTGCTACTACCTTTTGCTGACTCAGGCTCCACCAGGTAACCTAAACTGAGATTTTCTGGCTGGAAAAAGATGATGTTAACCAGTAAAACCCGAATTCCAGACTAAAAAAGAGGAGAGTACAGGAGATGTAGCAGTGTGTGTGTGTGTGTGTGTGTGTGTGTGTGTGTGTGTGTGTGTGTCCTCTTACTGTGCTGTCCCATCAGCTGGTAGAGCTTGTTCAGCGTCTCTGTGTGCTCTGATGCTGGGTGGTTTGGCGGGTGCTGCTCCGGACTGGGCCCGCACTGCTGGGAGTGGGGGGGCGGCGTCTTACTGCTGTAGCTGCACACGAACGACGGCAGAATAGTCGGATAGTTCATGCCCCCATTCAGTCGCCCGAGCAACGCCCCCATCCCCTGGGTGACGACCGAGGGGCTGCCGCCGCCGTTTCCGTTTGTGCTTCCTCTCCGGACAGGAAGCGTCTTCATCTCCAGCTCCTCCCCTCCCTCTCCGTCTGTGTGCTGGGCGGTTGCCACGCTGATGGTGTGCTGCCCCCCGTTGCTGAGGCGACAGTGCTGGTGCTGATGGTGCTGCAGGAGGTTGTGGATCGGTCTCAGCCACAAAGCGCTACCTGGGCCTAAGCCTCCACAGCCCCTGCTGGAACCGTGGCCGTGTCCATTACCCCCGCCGTTACTGCCTCCGCCACTGCCATTAGGATTCACCTTTTTACGCCTTTTACTGGTTTGAAATGATAGAGAAGATATTATTACCAGCTTTATATAAAGTTAGAATATTTATGTGTTTGTAGCTGTGAGATCCAGAATTACCAAAGCACACTGACACAATTATTAAATGCTTGTAACAACATTTTAGCTGCCCCAGATGACTCATACACTGTTGCAAATAGACACAGGAGGACCAGCAAAGACGATGAACTGCTGGGGAAAGCCATGATTAATTCAAGCTGGGGGAAAAGTGTGATTATAATTTCTACAGAACACTTTTTTTCCAGATGTTTTAGACAGTCATCCTTATAATATCAGATAATCTTCAGGCATGTGTGAAATGTCTCAAGGGCTAATGGGGTTGGTTGTTTTTATTACTGTTCCTTATGTGACACATTCCTCCCCATTGGATCATTAGTGAACAGTGGTGCAAAATGTAAAGTGTGTAGAGAGACTCTACATAAAATATTGACTTAATTTCAGGTCATCTGTAACCTTAGAATAAACACACAGCCCATATCTGACCTGTGCCACCCAGAGTATATCCTCTGCAGCCTGCGTGTTAGCTTGCGATAGAGGTGGCTGATGTAGCGCAGCATCTCCTCGTAGCATGAGCCTGGCTCGCTGTAGCTGGCGAGCGTGGAGTCGTTGGACATGTAGCGAGCGCGCTGCTCCCTCATCAGGGCGTTCTCCCTTTGCTTCGTCTCGGAGAACTGGGTGGCGATGACCACGAGGCACAAGTTGATCATGAAGAAAGAGCCCACCTGGTCGGGGAGGGGAAGTGATGAAAAAAACGGCTCTGTGAAAGCGTTGCTACGTGAGCGAAATCCTCCTGTTAAAACACAATATCAACTGTGGCTAACTTCATCAATATTTCATCTGAGTGTAGCAACTCACAGTCGACTTCATCCTTCCTCAAGGTGTTAAAGTGTAATAAAACACTGAGTCAACAAGAGGCTGTATTAGGTCTCATATATTATTAAGATGCCGCCTGTTTTGCCAGATCCTGATGATTAGGAGAGCACTGTCTCCATCTTTACTTTTATTCTTCATTTCTGTTCTTTTCTCTGACATTCTCAGTCATCTTAATTTCTGCCTCACTCACTTTCTATATGAATCACTTCGTTCTTTCAGCCCTTCCTCCAGTTCTCTCTCTCTCTCTCACCCTTCTTCTCTTTCGCCCAGTTTTTCTCTCCCTCTCTCTCTCCCGCTGAATGCATAATAAGCACTTTTACAGCAAACGACAGGCAGGCAGGGAGCTCATTGTAAAATACAGCCTAGGCTGGGATCTTTGAAAACCCCCACAACAGCACGATAAGAGTGAAATTGCACACGATAAGACGTCTGCGAGGTTCAACGGATGGGAGTTGTGCTGCAAGCAGAGTTTAGCGGTTTACTTTAGTAAGGTTATTCTGGGTTCTCCACAGCAGGACTGAAATGCACACAAGTACAAGTACACAAAAATATCTTTCAGAAGCGACGTGCGTGTGCATATTTGTTGAGCATTCAAAGCACAATAGTGCAGAGTGTGTAGAGCTGTATGAAGAGGAGCAGGATTAAGGAAATGTGGAGTTCAGCTAGTTCTGACTTCAGAGTGCCTCTGTCACTAAATTCAATTTATTTGTCTTTTAATGTCTAAATCAGAGCATGTAAAACAGTGTGTTCAGTGAGTAATATTCATGAAACTGCTGCCATACATAACTTCACATTCTGAACCACCTCTCACTTATAGCTCATGCACAAAACTAGACTCCGCAGACGGCTGTTACTCCACCAAAAGAGCCAAGTTCTTGCAGAAAGCTACAGAGTCAGGATTAGAGTGAAATATTGAGCTTTATTGGGTTTGTGCTCATTAAACGCTGGAGTGATTTCTGCCTGGGTTGGGTTCAAACAAGACCCATGTTGGTCCGTGCAGATCTGTGCCAGATATTTTGGACTCAATCAAAAGTGTAGTTTTAATGTTTTTAATGAATTCTGTTGCTATTTTGGAGCTTGTTTTTGAGTCAGCAACACATTCAAATATCAGGAAAAGGTCGCTAACTGAAAAGAAAAGAAATGCAACCGGGTACTTACGATAATGAGCAGTATAAAATATATAAAATTGTAGAAGGAGTGAGCGTCCATGACATAGTACATGATATCTACCCATCCCTCCAGTGTGATGACCTGGTGGTGAAGACAAAAAAAGAGACAGACAGGGAGACACTGGATTATAGAAGAAAAACATCCCTCCGTAGCTCTGCCCATTGCCGCTTCTTCAAAAAACATATGACAAACACACCCACGCATGCACGCACAAAACTGTGCACGCAGACGCAAACAAACACCCAAAGCACACAGCAGTCAGATGCAGTACATTTCCAATTCTGTTTTTAATGGCTACCCCTCAGAAGAAGGCCTGTGGTGTCTCTCCAACTTCTTATTCGTGTGCGTGTGGATGTGTGTGTGTGTGCGTGTGCGCCAGGGGACTGACGCAGCTCTTTCATGGGGCCACTATGCTAATGAGCAAGAGAGATGCTGAGACCTGAAAGCGGTGGCTCGGCTCAGCCAAGCCGATAATGCTCTCACACCTCAACATTTACACCTCAGCTGGCATAACACATCACAGCTGCCAGCGCACACGCAACAGCGGCACGAGCGAACGCACGCCAAGCAGGAGTCCCAACACACACGGCAGCAGGCACGTGCACGCACGCATACTTGTGTATTCATAGAGAATCATACACAAGCCTCTCATAAACACACACCACGAAGGCATACTATGCACGCGCACACAGACACAGAGGCGAGTAATCCGCTCTCTACGGGAATGCTCTCCTTGCACCAGATTAACAAAAGAGCCGAGGATTTTCAATTCTGAGCTCAAACACACTTGTAAAATGTAATAAGTGTGCATCTTTGTATTCCACAGGAACAGCCACAGAGCCAGATATACATTTAGTCAGCCAAACTAATCTGGTAATTAACAAAACAACAGCGAAGCAAGACAACCAAACGACCATCTAGCAAGTCTAGCCTGGACTCTCTGCAAAGCAATTTGCAGACAGGCCTCACAAAACAGACTGGAACAGACTGTCCCTCATTTAGACAATTCATCAAGAATTGGAATTGAGCAATAAAAGGACATATTTTTTTTACCAAAATGGAAGAAATGACAATTCGTAAAGAAACACTGATTCTTGAGCAGCAGATGTGGCTATAAATCCATGTTTGCTGTTTTCATCATTCCTTCACCCTCAGCTCTGCTCTACTCTTCCTGCAGTGTTGACAGAGGTCAGTCCACTATCTGGTTCTCAAACAGACAGACATCAGGACTGAGCTTGAGTGACATCCTCCCTTCAGATCAACTATTCTCACATACTATTGAATCATAGTAAGAGCCCTGCAGTCAAAAACAAATAAACTAGTATGAAATGACCTTAAACAAACCTAATTTTACAGATGGCTACACTTCCAGTGACCTACATTGAAGATACTTGTAGAATAAACAAATAAATCGACACGGGAAGCCGTCTTGCTATATTTGGTGTGCGGTGAAACCCTCTGTGGAAGCCAGTCAAGTCACAAGCTTGGTCGTGGTGATCACTCAATGCGACATGTTAACAGCTTATTGTGCTCTGCAGGAGTCCCAGGGTAACTCTGAATTAACTCAATTTGCAACCTTGGGCTGAAATGTTTTCAAAACCCTGCGCAGAGATCTATAATTCATGTTCTTTGTATTTACAGGTACTGCGGGAATAAAGCCGCAGACTGGGATAACAAGCTAAGCAACTCATTGAACATTCAATACAGCCTTCACCTTTTCTCAACGTAGCTTTCTACATTTCTCCTGCTGTATCTGCATCTCAACCACTTGTCTTTTTCAGCCTCGCTTTGGCTCTCTTTAACTCACTGTTTATGTTCCTGTTTCCAACCTGTCAACAAAAGGCTGCAAAAGGCATAAATTGTTTTGTTTTGAGGTTTTAGGAAGATGATCACTCAATGCCTGTGTCATTATGAATTTAAATGTTTCCATCAGTGCAGACTTTTTCTTGGCAAATGATCTAATACAAATAGTTCTGCAGAACTTCCTACTTAATGTTGCACGCATTATAACTGACATGCAACACATCTGAATACAAACAAACCAGGCTCTTTCCTCACCTATGCACACTGAAACTTTTCTCTATTATGTTCACATATTTAAAACACACAGATGATACAAAAGTCTGAGTCAAACTTCTGCTTTCTTGTCATAGCGCTACACCTGAGTGCGCCGGCACTTCCTGCCTGCAGAGGCAGAGCAGCACCCGGAAGCCAAACCCATGACTGACGCACACAGCGTTTCAAATAATCATTCGCGTCGAGCACCTTAACACTGGCACTTGCAGCGGATCCTAAAATATACACACGCATCATCCACCTGGCTAAAAATCTCATCTCAAAGTGATGCCTGCTAAACCATCAGAAAATAAAGCTAAATCAGCAAAATCTAATCTTTAAAGCCTCTGACTGGGAGCTGAGACCACACACGCTGTCCGTACCTGACAGGGATTAGTATGTCTGTGTGTAGGTGTGTGCATTTGTGCTGTTTGGGGTAATTTGATGGTAATATTCATGTTGTGCAAGTCAAAGTCTATTAAACACAGAGTCAGATGTATCAGTGGGTCCAGCACATACAGCATACATTGACGGGGCTGGAATTCATATCACAACAGCACAGACAGTTAGCACAAAGGCCGTAAGAGGGAAAAGCCTGTCACGGCTCTTGGGAGAACTGAAATCAGGAAAAGGGAAAAGGAAAAACACATTTTCACAACCAGCGAGTGGAGAAGAAATGGCTTTCAAGTCATAATACAAGCCCTCTGAGAGGAGGAATTTCTAAAAGGATGGAGGTTACAGGTGCAGAAGAGCACATTTTTTACCACATCCACTTCAACTAAGTTCTTTAATCTCAAATCTTGCAATAAATTTTCGACACCCTGCTCTCCATGTTTTTTACTTCCACATCCAAAGCCGCACATTTCTCCCCTCTTACCTGGAATATGGCTATCCAGGCGTAGCCAATGTTGTCAAAGTTGACAGCTCCCTTGTGAGGGTTGAGGTCCCCGGGGCGACACACATTATAGTACTGGTTCCAGTTAACACAGCCATTAACGCTGGCACCGCCCACAGCAGGGGCTGACCCAGTCAGAGCGGAACTTTGGAGGGAAGCGGCCAATGAGCACTCTGCCCCGCCCTCGGCGTAGGGCGGCACGTCGTGGCAGCGCAGCATCCCGTTCTCGCGGGCAGCCGAGCAGATGAACGGGCTGTCCTCCCCTTCCTCGGTCATGTAGTAAGGACTTATGGACATGTTGTACATTCTGGATGGGAAAAAATATAACAAAAACAAGCAGCTCCATTGTTACAATGCATTAATTATGGCTTTTAAATATCTAATGAGCCTTTTTTTTGTCTGATTCCTTGTTTGCTGCAATATCTACAGCAGGTCATATGAGCAATATATTGTAAATACACTGAGAACTGACTGATGTGAGGAATGAACCAGTTTCCCATTACTGCAAAACAGACATGAAAGTAATTTGTGATTATAAGCAGGGCAGTGGTTTATTCTAAATCATACTAATTTGTAATCGCTCAGGAATGGGTTTGCCATTGTCTAAAGGTTTAAAAGTGCTTGTACAGATAAGAGAAACACACAAATCCTCCCCAGGACCTTGACAGTGACAGATAAAATTCCTTTTGCTTTTTAGAAATTAAAAAACACTGCTTGCACTAACAGATCTCTTTTTTATCGCTTTTATTTTGCCAGTAAGCAGGAACAGATTATCTACTTCAGGTGAGCTCGCACACAGAAAGCTGGATTAGATGTTAGTCAGCGCACTCAAAGAGAGCGGATACATCATCGATCATATTGAAGAGGCACGCATCTGATCACAAATGTTATCTTTGTGCTCTCCTCTTCCACAGCATCTCAATGAGTGATTTCCACTCCAATCATAAACCCTCTGAACAACAGACTAATGGGGCAGATGAACCTTCTGTTTTATAATTACTCTGTAGCGCAAAAACCCAAAGCTGCAGCCAGCAGAGCATTAGAGTACATTAAACATCTTTCCTGGAAGCTGTGGACAGTGTAACTGCTCACCTCCATCTTAGCTGTCATGAAGTTACTACTTAATTAAATGGCTGATTTCCTTTTGTCCTCATTGTAGCCCAAACTGCAGCTTGGAAACTAGCGTTTGCAGCCTGTAATCTCTGGAAACAAACCTCTAACATCTAATCGCTCTATTTCTTTGATTTGTTTTGTTTTGTTTTGGTCAAAACTGTCTCTACAGTTTTACTTTATAGAGGGGAGTTCACATTTTGGCCACAACCCCCTCGTACTCTCCTCCCCGGTCTGTGCATTCACATGTAGGCTTTATGAAGTCAAGAGCCATCCCGAAGAGAGGAGCAGACTATCAAACCCTCCACAACGGGTCTGCACCGGCGCTTATTGCACGAGCCCAAAACAGAGGAATAGAAAATCTCTCCTGCTACAGAGTCAAATTTTGTTGTTTTGTTGTTTTGTTCAGGCTACATTCTCCCCCACTGGCTTTACATGGTGGGTTCAGACAAAGACCAGGAAGTAGAATGAAAAAAAAAAGGGAAACCACTTTGTCCCTTAATTTGTTGGAGTTGTACAGTCAGTTTGCGCATCCAGTTAAAAAGAGAAAATATCATCCATTTATTAGCACACGCTTTTTAATTTGGAGGCTATTTTGCATTTAAAGTGAAACGGCACATTACAACTCACAAGCCGAGTGAGCGAGGCATCTGTCAGTATCCATGGTGACAGCTGTTTCCTCATCATGGAGGAAAGTGGTGCGTGCATCCCACAGTTTGCCTGCTTATTTATACCCTCCACTTTAAAGTGAAGAGTCCTCCACAACAATGAGTGCGCCTTCATGCGGAGCGACGTTCACTCTTCAGCTACTAATGGGAATAGACCAGTTTGGGGAAGTGTCTAGTGGTTGACTCCCATTATGTCCTAGTCATTCCTGTCCTTTCTCCTCCTGTACCCTGCTAGCATCCTTGAGATTTCTAAAAACTAACTGGAGACAGAGCTAATGCAGGAGGTTGAGTGTGTGCACGCCTTGTACTGCGCAGTATAGTCGGGATTCATATTGCACTGGAGGTCAGACAGCCATTTGTTCAGAGAGAGGAGACGCAGCAGCAGACACAGGCATACTTGGCTATGAAATATTAAGGCTGCTCTCTTTTCTCTTTCTCTCTTACACACAGGAAGGATTCAGCAACATTTACTCCGGTACAATTTGTACCATTACGTCAAAAACAGAATTAGTTGAAGGAAGTCAAAGGGACATTTTTGGCTTCTTGCAGTCGTGGACAGTGAAGCAGTACTTCTTTCTCTTCTGTATAATTTCAATGCCCACGGCTGAAGCCGTGTCTCTGATCTCCTCTCTGTCTGGATGTGCATGTGTGCCTGTTTGTGTGTTGGTCTTCTTTGGGACATAGCGGTTGTTTGTCTGTTGCTCTTGCCTCGTGAGATGCATCTTATCTTATTTATCTCGTGATAGGATAAATCTGGGAGAACAGGTTTATTTAATATTGCCATCATGTGTAGAAGGAAATGCAGTTTTGTCTGTCTGTGTGTGTCAGCCTGCGTCGTGTTTACAGAGTCTGCACCTCGTCAGAGTTTTTCCTCCGGTTTGGGTCACTTGCAATGTAGCTGCAAAAATGGCTTTTTGTTAATCTCTTAAATCCTGGATAAGTTTAAAATCTTTTGAGGATTTTTTTCACTACACACCCAAGAGTTTGAAATATTTCTGTTTAGTGCGGCCTGTTCAATTATCCCGTCCGCAAAATTTATTATTATTTTCTTTTATCCTGGGACATCTATGAGCCTTTTCTGGAAAAAAAATAATTGCATTGCAAAATCCTTGTCATATGTTGAGGCTTTACTTTGAATCATCGTAAGAGACGAGAATCACATCATCTGCAAGGAGGAGGAGTTTTACTTCTTCGTGTGGGAGTTTTAAAACCGGTGCATTGGACATTTCTAATTGAAGGCAGGTTCAATGTGACAGCTATTAAATAACATGATGAGATTACAGCCTTATCTCACACATGTCTGTCTGTCTGTCTTTCTCTTTCTGTCCTTGCTTCTCCAAGAGAGAGCAAAAGAGAGAAGCAGGGAGAGAAGAGGGAGCAAAGAGCAGGAGATGAGGAAAAGGGCTGAAAGAAAGATCATGTTTTGAGTTAGGTGAGTGAAGCATGTTTGAAGATGTCATGCGTGCATGCTGGAGGCAGTGCTCGTCACCATATGGACGTGGAGAACAGCACTTGCAAATCAGGGTGGATGGTAGATGTTTTCTGTTTGGGGGGAAAATTAAAAATTGATTGCCTTTCACTCATCTCTGTTTGGTCTATGCTCAAGGAAAAAGAATTTAACTCAGATCTTATTCTCACCAAAGCGCTTCTTCCCCTCACATTTCCCCGAGGCTATTTGTGCTACGTCAAGCCCAGAAGGAAAGCAGGCAATGCAAATACTTCGTCACGAGTACAAGTTCCTTACGTTCTGATGTCCTCTCCCAGGAAGCAGCGGTTGCGCAGAAGCCCCGCCCACAGCTGGACTCCCACAATGCCGAAGATGAAAAAGACAAAGAAGCAGAGAAGAAGAACATTCCCCAGCATGGGAAGGGTGTCCAACAGCAGCGTCACCAAGATCCTCATGCCTACACAGTGGGACACAAGACGTAAAGATGACACTCAGGAATGATTTTCACATTTCACAAGTATACACACACACACACACACACACGTTTCAAGTTCACATATATGACTGACACTTGAGTCCTGCACGCGGGGCAGCAGCTAACCTTTTACTAGCCCTCCGGTCACCGCGCACCCTGACAACCTCTATTGATCTTGTACGCTTAGAACCCATAACTTCCTCCCCACAGCCAATAAAATTGCAAGTGATGACAATACTGAAAGTGACAGTTTGACGTTATTTTGTCCTCTGGGATCTGAACTCACAGCTTCCCTGTGGCTAGCATTATCTAACCACATGCATTCAGCATCCATCTCCAGTTGTCAGCTGTGTTTAGCATCAGCGGAGTCGGGGATCTAGTCCCTCGGGTCCTGGCAATGTGCTCTGTCCCCTTTCACTTATATCGCAGCCTTGTCACATTGACTGTACAGTACGGCAATTACATTGTGTCAGTGCTACTTTTGACGGTGGCAATGCTACTTCAACTTATTCCTCTTTGAGTCTCCAAAAATTAAGTTTGCACTGTGCCACTGCAGGAGAAAGGTCCTCCTGAATCCATTATCGCTTGGTGATCGGCGGAAAACAAAAACAAATGCTCTGACTTGTTTGTGAGTTTTACAGAGATCAGGATGGGCCTAAAATGAACTAATCTCACCAGTTCATTATATATTCTAATTAAATTGTGTGCCAGAAGCTAAATATTATCAAAGTCCATTTATAATAAGACAGAGTGAAATTAAAGTCATGCTCTTCTCCAGAAAATGTATTATTTATGCAAGTTTGGAAGCACTGATGAGCAAAATGTGGATATTATTGTTTTGCTTCTTTTTAGACAGTCGAAATCTTTTAGGGTAAAATTAATAATCCTCTTGACGCATTAACAAAACAAGATAATAACCTGTTACAACACTGTCTCCATTTTGTATCAGCCATTTTGGCTAATGCTTTCATTAAATTCCATTTTTAAATGGTGTGACAGACCGTTTTACAGTATATTTGGAATAACAAATAACTGTGCGGACAAGAATGTAAATACTGGCAACAAAATTAATAAGACCTGAACATCCCAGCCTTGTTTACAAGTGTAGAAAGAGTCCTGACAGTGGATTTGTGACGGTGCTACTCTGTGAAGCACAAACTGTCCCCACTCAGAGAGAATGACTCATCAGCGTTTAGTGTATATCATCTTATTTGTGTTTATCCGTGTGTGCTTCAGTGTACACTCATGAACCACAAAGTTGCTGTTCAAAACATATTCTCTAAATAGTGGCACAGGATTAAATCCCCTAAATTCCGTCAAGGGGTTTTTTTTTTTGGTCTTTTTTTTTTTGTTTTTTGGGTGGCAAAATTGAGATTAGTATAACAAATCCATCTATCATTCATCAATCTAATCCGTCAACTGATCACAATTCAGCTGCAGGTCTAAAGCTGCATTACTTAAAGTGTTTTTCTGCAAGAAATATTACAGCCAGACAGGTGAGGGTCAATCCATTAAACGGAGCTCTACTGAGATGAGTTCAAGGCTTCGGGGTGGAACAGAAACCAGAAAATTCTGTGCAGCAAAACACACTAAGAGGAGTTACACCACGTTTATTAAATCAGTAAAATTTCCACCTTAAATCGTTGTCTGATCACCAATCTGTCTCATTTTATCTTGTTCTCAGACTGAGGCTTTCACTGGCTGCTCTCAATTCCGTGTTTCTCACAGAATAGAGGTTATACGAGGGGAGATATGAAAATCTTGCACCCACTTTAATGATGCATGTCTCCCACAAAACTGAAAAGAAAAGAGCATATCTGCGCACATGCTTGAGGTAGCAATCCTCTGGAGACACACTGCAGTCTACTTGTGTGCATACAGTACATGGAAATGTACACATGGACACACTGAGTAAACAGCACACAGATGCCTTACTATAGAGGCATCTGTGTGCTGTGAAATATGCTCAGCAAACACAAACATTTCCCAGTATTAACATCCCCCAAGCAGAATACTAATGGTTTCTCCATTTTGGGTCTGGAGATGCGAATCAGGAATACACCGAATTTTATTGCTGAGAACAATACAGAAGGCGGTAGAAAACACGAAGAGATTCAAAACTAGACTGACGCTGCGTTCATACCCAGAGTTGCAATGCACTCTATTACATTTTAATTAAACTAATGCAATCGAATGGTGCACGAGTGTCAGACTCCATGAGAGTATTAGAAACAGAGAAGGGCCATCTATCCAGAGAGCCAACGCCTCTGGGATAAGTTAAGATTCCTAAGGCCTGAATTTATGGAAAAAACTGACATACTTTAATTTTCCAGGCAATACATTTTATTTTAGCCAGTAAGAAGTGATGGGAGTGATGCTGTTGAGAAAGGACAAAGAAAAAACATTCTGAAAACGGAAATAAGACTAAATGTTTTTCTTTTTTCTATTCCTAAGAGGAAGTTATGGACTGAGGACTTAATCTATAATAATATCTTGTAATAAAGTCATGATATTGCTTCATAGATTCGATCTGGGAGTAATGAAATATGTTAATGTGAAATGTCATTGGTAGGCAGGCAACAGCCCACGATGAACAAATGGCTTTCCTCAGTCTTTTCCAACCACACTGACCAGGAATTTAACCGAGTAACAGCAGTGAACATGTGCATGTGGAGCATGTGCAAGGAACATGTGTGATGGCAGGAATATGCAGAAAAATCATTATAATGATGATGAAATAGAGAAATATTTGAAAAGTCAGGGTGTGGTCCCTCCAAAACATATATAATGTAAATGCAGCTAACATCTTGAAAAAGTAATGACTTAAATATGACCAACAGTTTTTCAATATTTGAAACACATGTTGATCCAGTGCTTAAAAGAATCAACTAGTTAGCTATGAGAGCATGATCAAACACAACGTCTCGCGGCCTCCTGTCTTAGCTTAAAACTGCTGCTAGCTATTAGCTTCCTCAGCAGTGATTCCCACATTTTGGCACGTTAAACAACGACAAATGCTCATTTACATGTTCACGCACGCATACACATGCCCATAAACACCAAGTCTGTGGTTTAACAGGCTGGTATCTACCATCTGCTGGGGGTCATGTGGAAGAATCCATGCTGCTGCAATCAGGGGGTTTTATAGAGTCTGCGTTTGAGAAAGCAGACACAAATTATTGTAAATATCTCTGATGATTTGCAAAAGTTGCCAGGTTGTGCTCTCATTAGTGTGCTTCTAGAGAGCTGAAGTGATACCAGAACTTCTGAGCTCTGTTCCAGAAGTAAGAATATCTCATTAAAAATCCCATTGACATTTGTAACTACACCAATAATTAAAAGTACAGCCTTGGAGCAGAGCCTTTCTCAACAGAACGTTTTGTGGCTTAATGATGGTAATTTAAAGAAAAAACGATCTAATATTGTTGTTCATTCAATAGCCATGTCTTTTAGCGGCCTTTAATTCCACAATACCAATTCCCACAAGCCCTCGACGTCCGCAGGCTAGATGTCAGTGTCGAGGGGTCGCGGCTCCCCCAGACACGTCTGCTATAACGGCAGGATAGAGGAGCACACTGGAGAAGATCTAAGACATCAGAGAAAGCAACTAGAGAGCTGAAAAAAGCAGAGAGCTCTCCTGAGTTTTATGGATATGCACAATCCCAAGTTACGATACAACAATTTTTCATGGGAGCTGTAGTTTTTTTCTTGTGGTCACAGAGCAAGTGCTTTAACTTTGATGTAAGACAGCCTCTCAAGAATACGACACTTTTGCTAAAACGAAAGTTAAGACGGAGCTAACGACACAGAGGATTAATGAGCCCTGGGAATCCGACGTCTCCTGCATACTGGACAGAAAACCGACCCATCCGATGTGTGCACAGGTGTGTGCGCGTGTGTGTGGGTAGTCCGCAGCAGCCTGGCCTCGTGCGCGTGATGTAACGAAGGTAAACGCGGTGGACGTCACGGCACAGTGCTCTGGCGCGGCACTTCTCAAATCGCACGCTGCAGATTCATCAGCACATCTGTCCTGCTGCATTCAGATGTCAGCGGGGACTTCATGGACTGAGGGAGAGTGGTGTAAAGCAGCTGTGCACAGCAGACGCTGTAAGAATGACTCATATTCATCAGAAAAGCAGAATGATTTACCAACGTTTCTGCTTTAAGTACATTAAACATTAATTTTAGTTGCCAAGAAAAGCCAATTTAAATGCATCTACTAGTTGGAGAGTGTTTAATTAAATAATTAAATGTTTCAATCATTATTTCTGATTTCAGTGCATTTGCTGTGTGCTGGTCGTTGCAGGGAGCAGGGCCCACAGAGTGTTGCTCACTGTATCTAGGCTACAGCACAAAAACACATTAAACATCTGTCCAGCAATGGATGCTTCCCATCCACTTCGGCAGGAAGAAAAACACACAGACGGAGCGTTAGCGGAATGGTTGGAGACAAACAGAAAAAGTTTAACCTGGCTATTAGCCTGGCTGGCTCGCGCCCACAAACACTGATTACAAATCAGATGAAAAAGAAAAGATGAGATGGAGCGTCAAGAGCAAAGCAGGGAGGAAAAGTGAAGTAAGCCAGAGTTATACATCCGCAGGGTGTCTCTGATTGTGTGTACCTGTGAGTGCATGAGTCTGAGGGCTTTGGGGTATGTTTGTGTCTGTCTGAATCTATGCTGACCTTGAGTTTCCAGCCCCAAGCTACACCTCTCATTGTCACCCTCATTGCATTTCTTTCCCTTCGTCTTCTCTCCATCTGTGTCGGACCCTTCAGGGAGCAGCTGAAAACTTGTTACAGTAATAGAAGTTTTACTTCACCTCGTTCGTGGCTGTAAAGATTGTTTCTCAGGGCTACTGTTGGCTTAACAATGAGGTTAATGCTGCGTTTTCAGTATTCACCGAGGTAGAACAAAACAGTAAGTGTGTGTGTGTGTGTGTGTGTGTGTGTGTGTGTGTGTGTGTGTGTGTGTGCGTGTGCATGTGTGAAACAGTCTGTGATGATAGCTTGAGAGGAACAGACAACCTGCCATGCTTTATGATTGTGTTTGGGTTATCTGCAGTGCCCAAAGCATCCATACACACGCAAACTGAAACACACACACACACACACACACACACACACACACACACACACACACACATACTTGTGCAAACACATTGCGTCATCATTTACATAGGAGACTCTTACGTCAACCTGTGCCACATGCTAACAAGTGATTTATTCTGGGAATGTTGGGTCACCACTCAAATACACATGCGCGCGCCGCACACACACACACACACACACACACACACACACACACACACACACACACACACACAGTCTTTTACAAATACGAACCATGTACTCTACCACTAATACTCCCATGGGTTCTCCAATGTTGTAGATATTTTTATTCCTATTTTTTATTATTCTTTCTTTCTTTCTTGTGTAACAAGAAAGAAAAGAAAAGATAGAAATCACAGCCTATAAACCTTTTTAAGAGAGGTGTATTGATCAAAATGACACCGACAGCCTGAACCTGAAAATCAGCTTGGCAGCTTGCCTAATGCATGCTGGTTAATAATCTTGTGCCCTGTTATGACACCATTGTCTAGTGATCATCCATAGCTGTAGATTCATGGTCACCTCTGTCACAGAGCTTTTATGAGAATAACAAACTATGTGCAAGTTCTCACTCAGCACTGTACTCAGTGCAGGAATATAGACGCCAAACTCTTTTAGCTCTCATACCACTCAATGTAAACCTGTTGAATGATAACAGGTGGCTAACATTACACAGCACAGTATCACAGTAATCTTAGCTGAGATGCATATAATTCATCAGCTTTTGTCTCAGATAGTGAAAAAATACAACATAATATCATATAATAATAGTACATGTACAGTAATGATGTAATATTCTATGGCTGAACTGTGCTGTGGGTAAATTACAATAAGATATCGGCAGTATTGGGAAATGATAGATGTGCACACAAATGATAAAAATACATCAAATCATGTATTCTACTTTAATTTATATAGACAACAGAACGTTTGTTGCTCGGTTCATCGACAGGACAATAAAAGCTACTCTCCCCAGCAAAAAACAAACGACAGTCACCCCAGAGCATCTTGGCACCGAGGTCGTGGACCCAACCGCGAACAAAAAAGTTGTATGCCTCCATACTATTGTACGCTTTCATTTGATTTCTAGAGCAGAAAGATGTCTGAATCACCAGGTGGTTGGTTATATCTGCTGCCTCAACAGCAGGCAGGTGAAAAATTGTTTTATTTTATTTTTTTTATACCTTGCTCTCGAAATCTCATCTAAAGTAGCACTGCAATAGCAATAGCATCCATTGTGGATCTCACTTCCTGCCCTCCATCTGAATTTAACATCACATGACTGCAAACAACCTATCGAGGAAGGTAAACCATCAGGGCGTGTACGTAATAAGCCCCCCTGCGCAGGTTCAAACATGGACTCACTTGGCACTCTGTTGATGGCCCGCAGTGGCCTGAGCACTCGGACGGTACGGATGGCTGACAGACTGGCATTATGGCCATCCAGAGAATACTCCATCACCCTGAAGACACAACCAGAGAAAGGCATGTTCAATACATAAAAACACATTTGTGCGTACACACACAAACAGATTTATCTACACAAAGAAACAACAAAAACTAAGAACACCAAAAATACAATAATGCTTATAATGGCAGCTACCCACATAATTACTGTACATGTGACATTTAATTACATAGAGTCAGAAGCTCTTTTTCCTCCGTACAGTCTACACAGCAGCACCCGAACATCATAAATGTGACAAGTAGGCCGAGAGAGACAGTTATGCTCTGTGATTGTGCTGGCAGCGTGAAGAAAGTGTGTGTGGTTGTACTGGCTCAGCCCTTGCAGCGTGGGAGTATCTAAAGGAATGTCTACTGCTGATTGGGTCCTGCCCTCGCCTCAACCTGCAGGATACAGTGGCAACAGCCTTTAGTCTGGGTGTGCAGCTGACAGCGAGAGCAGCATCCACTCGGTGAATATTGTGCCGTATATCTCAAACACACGCACCTGTATCATGTGAACCGTATTCACTCCTAAGGCAGAAAACTGTGTTTGTGCTTGTTGGTGTGAGATCGCATCCGTGCTTGTCTGATTGTTTACTTCGTGTTCAGTGAAATGTTGTTTTATTCTAAGCGGGCTGCTATCGTCGAGCTGCAGACAACAGAGAAAGCTGAGCACTTTGTGGGCGTGTAGCAAAAAGCATTGTGGGATACCGACCCTGCCATGACGATGACGAAGTCAAGCTGGTTCCACTTGTCACCGAGGTAACAGTTGGTGCCAAAAATTCCCAGGGCCACCATCTTGATGATCATTTCCACGGCAAAGAAAGCAAAGATACAGTCGTCCAATACCTGAAGGAACACAAAACAAACAAACATGCAGATAGAATTCATGTGTAACACGGCAACAGTAACAAGACATCGACTTCTTGTCAGCAGAAAAAGGTCAGGTCCTTGTTAAGCTTCCTCATCAATATGGAGTCACATTTTAAAAAGGAAGCTGCAAAAGTGCCAGCGGAGGTTGTCTGGAAAGAAAGTCTTGTCTCCGTTAGTTAGTTTCATCCCAGCAGGGAATAGCTCTGGCTTACCATGGTTATGGCTGTGTCTCAATTAATTAGACATCCACCGCAGCAAAAAGAACGTCTGTATTTGAAGATAATGAGCACATCTCTGAGCACCGAGAACCAACATTACTCTACACTGAGAGCAGGTTGAGACAAACGAGACGAGATGGAATGACAGACGCTGCCCTTGCTATTTGTTCAACAACTGGATTGATTATCGTTACGGCTCTTCTAGTCACATTTTATTTACAGTTAGTTAGCATTAGTCTTTAACGTCCTATGAGTGACGATGCCTTCCAATTTTCCATATTATTCACTAAAGCGCTGACTTAGGTGGTTTAATAATAATCAAAACATGGCACAGGACTTTACAGTGACAGCTTCATCAAGGTAAGAAACACCTCTGCCTGTGAAATCACTGCCATATGGAAAGATGTAGTGCCCACATTATACATGGTCCCACACAGTGATCTAGCCTCATTTAAACCTGAGACTACAGACAGTACTGAGGTAAATAATGACCAAAAGATGATGTGGTCATGGGCTCCAGTTGTGAGGGTGAGGGTGCTAACTCACCTGCAGGATGCGGCACCACTCTGACTGGCAGGTGACGTCTTCGCAGGGCTGGAACATCCCCAGAGTCACGCAGTTGAGCAGGATCACCAGCATGGATACGTGCTCGAACCACGTGCAGGTACAGGTTAAGGCCAAAACACACAGGATTTCATTTTAAGCATGTAGCATGTAGGAAGAAAAAGTGAGTGAGGACATCTCATCTCATCAGACGCTGCTGAAAATGCGGACAAAATGTTCTCAGTCTTCTTTTAGATGATGTTAAGGTTGCATCATCGAAGCTGGGGACAGCTTTTTCTGTGACCGTGCTGACCACAGGTGCATCCAGGGCAGGCGTGATCAGGTGCAAACCACACGCTGGAGCGACACGGACCAATCAGGCCTGCTGACCTGCGGCAGGGTGAGACAAGCAATGACGCTTGCAGAGGGGGAACTGGCCGAGTCGGTCAGAGAGCTGGCACAGGGAACAGAAGGCTTCCTTTACACACATCCACTTTTATCCCCATCGCCTATTAGACTGACAGGAAAAAGATAGAGTTTTATCTTTGCGTTCCCAACTGCCGCCTAAAATGTGGATCCATCCCGAGCCCCAAACAGCTCCTCTGAATCCAACTAGACGGAGGTCATTCACTAGACTAGACGAGGCCATTGTTCTTCATGACCCAGTCCCTCCGCTAACAGAAATAATCCAGTTCCAGGCCATAAAATCCAACGATGCAATATGATATATGAGATTCTAAGATAAATGAGCATACACAAGAAGCATTAAAATCCCAGACAAAAATCAACCATGATTCAGCATAAGAGCCTGCGAGTAAACAAACACCCGCCAACACACTGGAACCGGATGCCAGTAAGAAGTTTTGTGTGAGCCTAATGCACATAATGGGTCTAATAATGATCCAGTGAACCTGGCTGTTGGGCTGTTTATCTGATTACAGGCCTTTTCACGGTTTCTCGAATAAACATTTTAATGGGTCCACGTCTACTCGATATCCCGTTGCATCATTTGCTCATACGTCCACGGCAGGAAAATAAACCCCGGAGAGAAGATGTTCACGCAGCAGGGGCGGGGATTTTTTTTTAAATCCTATACGTTTGCGGCAACTGATCTCAATACCTGAAAAAAGAGACGAAGTATGACCTTCATGGAAATCTTCTGTGTGTTTTGTGAAAGTTCTACTTTGTTGTCAGAAGGAGGAAGCACAGTTTCAAGGGTACACAAATGTCAGATGTCACCTCTGACCTAAATGCAACAGCACTTGTGAATAATCTTTTGTTGATTTCCTTTTGCTTGTGTTATCCCCTCTTTATCCTTTTTGGACTACCAGTGAGCTTATCTATTTAGGACAAAGCAGTGCAGAGGGCACAGCCAACAGTGGGTTTTTTTTTCTTCCTTTCCTTGATGTCAGTTTCTCTTCTTTTCACAGTAGAAGAGCTCCAAAGGTAATCCATCCATAAAGAATGGAATATTAACAGCGTGGTCCATTAGTGGCTCACGGCATAGACAGATATTTGATGGAGAGAGTTTCTATCTGTCTGGGTTTGTTTAGGATTGCCTTTGGCATAGTTTGAGTGCAGCAACATGGATGACAACTAAAATGACACCTCTATTCATAAATCCATTGTGCTTGCATCGACAACAGGCTGCAGCATGATGCGATACCATAAATTAAAGCAGTTAAAGTTAGTTAATGAAATACATATGGACAGCATATCATGGTGGAGCTGCGATAAAGTTAGAAGATGCCCCTTTATCATAACGAGAAAAAATACAAGACACCAAGTAAAGAGAGTACAAAGACAGCGTGAGTGAGAGACAGAAATGACAAGAACAAAATTGGAAATATCTTTAAATCATGTCTCCTCAACTAGAAGAAAGGCACTGATGCTGCTGTTCTTCTGCTTTAGTTTTCTCTCTCTCACACACACACACACACACACACACACACACAGGGATCTGGGATTTGCGGTATCGAAGTATTCCCAGGGTGAAGTGCTGCTCTAATTAGAAAGGGAGTTAAAGCAGAAAACAAATGGTAACCACTGTTTTCTTCTTTCCCCACACGCAGACTCACAAAACATACACAAATGCAGGCTTATGTTGCACAACACACACACACGCACACGCACACGCACACACGCACACATACAAGGGAAATCAGGACTCAAAGTTTGTATCAATGATCTAGAACTTTTTTTTCTCTAGTGGCTGAAAAGACATGGCTGCAACCTTTAATTTCTCCTAAACTGTATGATCAACTGCAGGTTTTCCATTCCTGTGACACCATCACAAGGCCTGACACCCTGATGCATCATGCACAGCACATACTGATGTTAACATTGAACTTCTTTGAACAAAACATGTCCATAGCCAGAAGCCCATGAGAAAATCATGAGACTTCCCTTCTGAGGAGGATTGACCTCCCTTGTGACCAGTAATAAAAAAAAAAGAGTCTACTGTACAATGTCATGCAACTGCACGCTGAAAATGGAATTCAACATAACAGTGGTGCCTGTAGCTGACAATAAAAATCAATTAAAAAACTTTAAATTGTAAGGCGGTTCAACAGTAGATCAGAGATGATCATCAGGTTATGCATGGAGTAGGTTTGAGGGTGTTTATCATATCAACTATTGACAACAGCAGAGACCAAGATCAATTGTGTCTGTCCTTTTCGGTGTAATACCTCAATAAGTCCGCAGCAGCAATCCACAGGCAAATTCCTGAATATGCGTCTTACATTTTACAACAAACTGTGCACGTCAGACAGAGGATTTCCTGAGCCCTGGCTGCCACTGCTCACCTGTGTCAGGCCGTTTAATTAACCAAACCTGACAAGTCTGCAGTGTGCTCTGCCAAAACGCCTCATGTCTCTATTCCTCCCGCTGAGAAAGGCTTCCCTCTGTCCACTGTGAGGGAAGTTAAAGATATGAATTTCCTGAAATGTGAGATATCCAGATCAATTGAGGCTTATTTTATATAGTTATTTTATATGTGTAGCATCCAGAGGCCGGAAACTCTCATAATCTCAAACAATCACAATGCTTATACATATATCTCTCATATCTGACAAGCTGATATTGCGATACTGGGCTACACAGGCCTGTCTGCTGTATTTCTGGGGAAAAAAAAACAATCTCTGCCAATGCACCAAGCTCCCATGACATGCAGCAGCTGGATGTTCAAGTTAACACAGGCGGCAATACTGTGGGAGGCAGGAAGAATGCAAACCCTGCCGCTTAATCCTCAGGAGACACATTTTAAAAGACTGAGAAGGAGAAACAAACCGGGGGCATCCGAGGAGCTTTCGAGGGTACAGTGTGTGTGAGAGATGAGTGGTGTGTTGAGGGGGGGGAGTCCGGTTCAGAGACTGTGTTCACACAGGGAGCGTTGCGTTTTATTCGGAAGCAACAACCGCTCCGAAGCGTCACGGCTGTCGCTCGCGTTGTATGTACCCAGTCGACAAATGAGTTATGTGTGTATTTAGCTGTTGAATTGGTGTAAAACATGTACTGTAGTGGCCTCAGGGGAGCAGCGGCAAAGCATTGTCAATTAAGTAACAATATGGTGTTGTGCGTATTAATACGAAGAAAAAAAAACACATTTTCAATTACATGGAAAATGCCTCGGGCCAGTCTGTCACTATACATTCATCAAACAGACAGACAGTCAAACAACCTAAGGTCGATCCTGCCTTCGGAGATGAAAGATTCAGTAATCTGCAGCAGAATTAAGATGAGAGATTTGAATATTCAGAGATTCTCTCTCTCGCGCTCATGTTGCTCTGCGCCTCCCTCTGCTCTGCTCTCTCTAATTCCTCTTTAATCTCCACAGTCAACACCTCCTGAGCCCCCTTCTGTCTTCAGCTCACCCACACACACGGATGCATGCATGCACGGAGACACACGCAGGCATTAATGTGTAAGTCAAACCAGGCTGTCACCGCAGAGCGAGCGCAGCGCACACACGGACAGAAAACACCAGTGCTTTTCAGATTTTGCTTGGCTTGTGCTTCACTTTCGCTCACACAAGCTCAAATTCAGAAGTGTAGTTTTGTTTTCCCTATGTTGCTATGAGCTACATCAAATATAGTGTATTATTGGTTGGCTTTCCTCCTGTGGCGGAGACAAATGCAGCCCTGGCACTCACCCTCCTGGTCTTGCTTGTTAAGGTCGATTTATGCCTCATCGCTTTGAGAAAAAAAACAGGTCTGTGTCGTGTCACGCTGGATGTGGGGGATTGTGGGTCTTCATAAGTCTAGCACAGGGGGTGACAGTTCCATAATATTACCATTTATCACCTGTCCTTGCGAAACGTCTCAGAAATCACTGGAATAGAACTGACCCCGTACTGCTGTGACACTGTGTTACCTTTACCCTGTGTGAAAATATAGTTACTGTGACCCAGCGTTAGACACAACGTGATTGAGTTTCATCTTAAAACTGTCACAAATGTTTTGTTAATAGCAAAAAAATGATGCTTACATGACACTGCAAACTGAAAAGTCATACAAATCAGATGCGGGAAGTTCAAACTGCCACAGATTTTAGTGATCTGCTGCAAACTCTTTGTTAAATAAGAATTGGTCTGGAGAGATGGAAAATGAATCTAGCAAAAACACAAAGCATCCTTCAGCCGGACCAAACCTACAATCTTATCGGCTTAGTTTATGGTTCTATCAATATCTTAGCTCCACTAACCATAGTGTTCATCAGTGGGCACAAAAATGTGTCTACAGGAGCAATTTGGTGTCCTCCTCGAGAGGAAGAATAAATGACTTTACACTGTATGCATTAATAAGAGCATCGAAAGCGACGTCAGACTGCAGAGCTGGAAACACACCTGCGAGCACAGTCATTAAAACTGTACGAGAAAAAGGAGAAAAGCAGCAAAGGAGATGATGGGAAGCTTGCAAGGAAGGACAGATATATGGAGCATCGATTACATTAATGTGTGGCTGTATGATGGGTACTGCATGAGTCAGTGTGTATCTTTAGCATCTGCTGTGCAAATATGCGACAGTACGAGCCTTCCAAGGTAAACAGGACACGAATGCCACAATGCAATGTTAAGCATTTGTAAGAGCCTGTTAAATTTGTACCACACTCTGTCATAGCAAAGTCTCGCACCTACAGCAACTGTGATAACACTTACACACATTCATTAAGTGAACACAAACACACACACACACACACACACAGACACAAATGCATAGTACTTGTATACACATGTACACTCATGGTGAAGCATGGTGTGCAGGTTGTGCTTTTCTTTTTCTCTCAACTGGACATGAAAAGCACAGTAGCACCGTTACATGGTCACTCACACACACACACACACACACACATATTTAAACACAAGTGGCTGCTGATGCGAGACATCAACAATTCCCCAACACAACGTCTCAGGCATACATGGGTGCACACGAGCATGAATGCACTGGAGAGGTCTCTCAGCACACACACGGTGTCGAGCCCACTCCAGTTGAGGTGTCAGGTCGGCCGTGGCGCATGCAGAGAGATCAGAGAGGGAGGAGGCAGGGCGCAGCAAACAATGAAGGAGCACTGAAGCCCCACAAACAACTGTCCAGTTGTCTCCCATCACTGCACTTCACCCACAGTCAAGCCACTGGTACAAGAAAATGAGAAAAACTTGTTAAATTAAAACAACATCATCAGCTGCTTTGTCTCTGCACCGGTTTCCACCTCTTCCCTCCTCTCTTTCTCCCCCCTCCTCTCCTCCCCCCTCCCAGGGTTCTCCATGTATATGTGGAGGAGCTACAGTCTCAGATCACAAGCAGAACTTATCCCTATCTGCTCCACGGCTTAGCGCTCTTTGTTCTGCGATAAACTACGAATTTATCCTGTCCCGTCTGGTTAGCAGCTCTCAAACTTCCTTCTGCTTCAGCACGAGGAAAAGTTTTCTGTCTGAACACATGTCCACAAACCGAAACAGGCACAGGGAGCGCTCAAAGGGACATTTAATGGCATTACTTTTGTAGCGCTCCTTCACGTCGTTCTTTTGTACTGCAGTGTGCCAGGCAGCCAGCACAACCAGCATCTTCTCCGGGGAATCTGAAGCAAATGCTCCGTGCAGATGTCACCAGTCACAGTTAGCGGTCACGATTCACGCAGCCTCGCGGCTCCTGCCTGAAGCTTATCAGCGGGCCGTCTCTTGTGTCAGGTGAAACGTCTCAGCGGAGCGCATGAATTTCAACCTGTCCGTCTTACTTCTTTTGCCGCATGCTGCTGAATTTAAAGCTTAAAGGAGAGGTAATTAGTGCGAGAGGTTCAGATCAGTGACCAGTCACACAGCACTTAACTCTGCCATAAAGACAGATGGCTTGGGGGAAGCAGATCTATGCATCCATGCACACAAATACAAAGAGATTGAGAAGGAGCGACTTGTCTGCAACAGTGAAATACGCTCTCATAGTGGTTTGGGGGTTAATGGAGCTCTCAGAGTAACTCTGTTGGTACATTTTACAGGAAGAGGAAGCAACAAATGGAGAGTGAATTATAAACTGCATTCACGGTCTGTGAGAAAGCAGATATGTGGATCATAATTGGATACAAATGGATGTTCCAGTGAGTCTGTATAAGTGCTTGTATACCCAAAATTCCAAAGTCTTAGGCACAAAAGTTTAAATATGCCACCAATTCTTGCCTTGTTTGGTCTCCACACAGACGGTTTACTTTGCGCACATTCTCATACTGTAAGTCCCACACGTGCTAAACAATGATTCATCAATGCAGCTGCACCCGTCTTCAAACGGCTCTGTCTTTTGCCTGTTTATGTCTTGAAGAATTTTTTTTTATCTCAAACAAAGCAGGGATATTAATCTCAATCCTTCTGAAAACAAGGTTATCTCCCTCCTCTTCCCTCCCACCTTCCTCAGTTCCTTGACTCTCACCTTCACCCCTCCTCTCTCTCTTTTCCCCCCACTGGCACCTTCATTTCTCTACATAATCCACCCTCTTAGCCTTTCACCTTCCTCCCTCTGTCTTCGCCTCTTCCTCCATGTATGTTTTCTTCTGTCCTCTTTTGCAATCCATTTCTCTCAACCCTCCCCCCTCCTTGCTCTTCATGCTTCAGTCCATCCCCCTTTCATTAGAGGAGAGCAAACTCAATCCCATCAGATGTAATAACCTAATCACACTCTCTACTCAGGTCGATCAGCAGGACAGCGGAGTGAGTGAGTGTGTGTGTGTGTAGTCAGCAAGAAAACAAGTGCATGTGTGCATATAGTTGCGTAGCCTGTCATGATGAGCATACCAATTTAAGTTGCAATGTCCTTTGTCCTTTCCATATTTGCTGCGTACGTTATTACTTTGTTCCAGCTGGTTTTATTAAACCTTACGTGACTGTGTATTACATTTTGTCAAAGTCCATAATACAGAACAAAAGCCATGGAGAGGAGGTGGTGAACAGTTGGGTGTATAAAGCACAAGATTTAAACAGTAGAGACCCATGCTCATGTCCTGCTTGGTGGGTTTAGGCTATTTAAACACTTGGGTGTGGTCAGGGAAAGATTACATATAAAGAAATCAACATACAAATCAGCATTTGACCTGTTCAATATTCATCTTTCCATGACCTTAACCCACTGCTGTTAGCTGCCTGAACAACAGAGACATAGAACATGCTCCTTTGTGTGTCGTATGTAGCCTGTGTGGCAGTTTGATCCAGAATCTCAGAAGCACACGGACCAGGTTGAATGCAACAGGCACATAGCGGTTACGCGTCATCAATGACATGCATCATGCATCACATTTTCAAAACTGACTCTCGTAAAAGGTTCTGCTCAAACCTGACTAAAACCTGGAAAACCAGCTGCAATTATCCCCATCAAAGACAAGCAGTTCCAATCATCACATTAGAGGTTGGTGTGGCACGTGGTTCAGTAATTTAGTACAGCCCTCAGAGGATACTATAAAAATTGAAATGGCCCTTGGTAGAAAAAGGTTCCCCACTCCTGTTTTATAGACATTTATATATATCATTATATATTATACATATAAAACATCCTCATTTGCCGTGATTCAGATGTGTTTGCATTGCCATGTATGACCTGTGGACACTGTTTTAACACTTTTCTCTGATTTGTTGGTGAGCAGATCTCAGAGGAGCTCATTTCTGTTTCAGCCAAGCAGCAGCTATGAGGAGTACTCCTGGCATCGCCCATGAGAGGCTGTTTGTCCTCCTTCCTTCAACACTCCATTCACCGTTAATGAGCTCTGTTCCCCCTCTGCTGTCCTTCTTCCTCTTTACCCTCTGTCGCTCATCTCGAAACTTTTGTTTTTGGAAATCTCGGCTCCGACCGAAATCCGCTCGTCCGCCTCCGTCATGTGTGTGTTTTTCCTCCTTTTTTCTCTCATCGCCTCCCTCACTCCTCTGTCTCTGTTTCTCCTCCTCTTCTTCTCCGCCTGGTGATCCGCCTCACTCTGTCGATGTGGCAGCAGAGTGCTTCCAATCCAGATTCCAAGCCGTGTTTGATTGGGATGATTGTTCATTTATTTCACCATCTGCCACAAAAAAGAGACGCGCGCACGAACACACACACCTACACACACATTCACATGCGCACGCACACACACATACACACACACACTCTCTACCATTACCTCAGACATAAAAAACCTGCTCCCACCTGCTGTGATCACAACTTTAAGGATCTTGCCAACAGAATGACTAGTTGCAGAGTCGCATGTGTCTCGTGTGTCTCCTGCGTGAGCTTGGTGTGTGTGTGTGTGTGTGTGCGTGTGTGTGTGCGTGCGTGCGTGTGTGTGCAAACTCCAGATCGGCTCATCTTAGCGAAGTCCCTAAAGACGTCACGATTCAGAAACAGAAACTCATAAATCAGCCTGTCCCTGAACTCTCTCCTCTCGTTCCCTCTTTCATCTCTCCATCCCTGCATCCCTCCATCCCTCCTCCTCCAACACCCCCGAGAGGAGACGGAGGCAGCAGTGACGCAGTTTCACCAGGATTCCCTCTGTCTTTCTGTTATAGGTTCTCTGCTGCATGCGCTTTCATCTCCCACTTACTTCCACTGCCTTTTTAATCTCCTATGCTGATGGTCCTTTTTTTCCATGTGAAACATTTTCTGAGCAAATTTACATCAACCGTCATCATCTTTTATATTAAGCTCTATTTCTCTCTGGCGTCTGTTTTAAAACAGTGACAAATATCTGTGTGCACGATGAGAAAGATCGGCTCGTCTTTTTCAGTCCGCTGTGACATAACAGAAGCAGTTTGGCGTTTGTTCTCTGCAGCGCTGCAACATGCACACGATGTTCTGGACTGAAACACTCCTGACATACAACACACCTGAGCAAAAGGCATCCCAAGGTGAGACTCTCTTTCCTGTGGTATCTGTCCTATCATGTGCATGTACAGTATGTGTGCAGGTGTGTGTGTGTGTGTAGCAGTGTGTCAAAGAGGAAGAAGGGAATAGAGAAAGAGAGAGATACACACAGCCCTAAATAGGGCAGCTGCATCTGGTGGGGCCTGGCCTTAAACCTTGATTCTCTCTCACACTCACACACACACACACACACACACACACACACACACTCACACACACACACACACACACACACACCGGGGGCTACCTAGCACGCCTGAAATGGTTCAACCGTTCAGCTCGACCTTGAGGTATTGGCTCCTCTATGTGTATTCGCACAGATACTCACACACAAGTTGGCAAGTTGATATCGCCTCTTGCTTAAAGGCAGGCCACATTCTATATTTTTCCAATTACGTTTCTTTAATTCTTCATTCTTTAACTGCAAGTAATGTCTGCGTAGCCGAGGCCTGACTGATTCCTCTGTGCCATAGAGCTGGATTCTGTTCAGAAACGATTTAAATCAGTGAGTCATGCAGTTGACCGCAGGGCATATACATTTACCAATGCATATCAGTACACAGCTGAAAGTAGGTCCTACCAAATGGTCTATTTACTCCCATTTAAGTATTGTTTGCAAAGAACTCAGCTGTTTTAAGATACTCCCGGAATTCACAACTGTTATGTTGGGGGATTTAATAAAACAAAAAAAAACTGTCTGGTCAAACTTGAAGGAGCGGAGGCTGAGTCTCTATTATTTTCAGTCTCTAAAAATACTATATCCTATAAGTCATATTGGTAATTTTGTGGCCTGTTGATGTAATGGCATCAGCACGGCTGAAAGTGAAAGTGACACTGTTAATGGCTCCACAGAGGAGGAGTTAGTTCCATAAAGGGGAGCGACTACAGTGGCGTGGAAGTGGTTCGACTGTAACAACAAAAAAACGGCCAATACAACAAACTTATTTCACCACCCAGAAACACCCAGTTGAGCACGAGGAAGCCAAAAATACAACAATAAGAGCTCAACAGCTATTGTGAGTTCACAGAAATACCGTGAAACACATGATGTTAGGGGCATGTCACCCGCCCAAATGCTCCTCCCGATCCACAGAAGACAGCCGTCCTCACAGGCTGGGTAGCCCCGCTGATGACGAGTCACCTGATCTTCATGTGTAAAACTGGCGCCCCTCTAACCCTTTTTTGTGACCCAGTGCTAAAGGTGTACGTCTTGGTGTGATCTAATAGCTTCCGGGCTCAGCGCCACTAACAAGACACGGACACAGATACAGAGCGATGCATTGTTGGTTCGGGTCGTTTCGGGGGAACTATTGACACCAAAGAAAATACTGACAGCCTCATCCTGTAACACACGCGCTCTGTTGCACGGCCACCGTGTGTACATTGATTGCCGTAGGTCTGCGTAAATGACACTGTTGGTGTGTGCTGACAACGCTCGTACCGCGCAGGACCGTCAGACATAAACACGCTGACTGATTATAACGATGAGGAGGGTCACTTTCAACACGAATGCTTCTCCCTCTCGGTCTCTCTGACACAGTTTCGACAGGATTCTGGTTGCTTGGTAACCGGCCGCAGTCCGAGGATTCCAGAGAAGTGTCCACGGGGAGAAGGAGAGAGGAGAGTTAAGGACAGGAAGGTGGAGTGTTTCGTGTCTTTTCTCTCCATTTTGGCCACCGTGTTTTCATTTTTACTTGAATTTTTCCTCTGTATTTTCTCCTCTTGTCACAGCCTTTCTCCTCCACTCAACCCTCTCTTCCTCCTCCTCCTCCTCACCCTAAGCAAGTCTCACGCTCCATATTGTCAAGGGAGGGGGTGGGGGGTGGGATCACCTCCCTCTCGTTTCCCTTCTCTTCTCTCTCTTTTTCTCTCCCCACCTCTGCATGTTAAATACATATCAACACTACACGTCATTTAATCCAACTATAATCCATAGCATGTGAGCCATCTGCTCATATACTGCATTGACTGTCATCGTAAACTTCCGGAAATATTTCCCATAACGAATTGCACAAAGGCTGGTCAGTTCTTAACGCATTGAAAACCAGCTCCTCCACATGTCCAGTGGCTGTGCAGCAGTGTTTCAGCGCTCTGGTCAAGTGTTTCTTTGGGAGGCTCATGGCTCCTCAGAGGACCGTAGTGCTGACCCCACAGTATCGTTTTTACTGCTTTTGTGTGTTTTATAGATCAGTCCTGCTGACTGCTTCACTGTTTTATGCGGCGAGGACAGAACCGCTGGCAGGGAGGGAAGGAGAGAAGCAGACAAAGAGCTCCATGTCAGCCGGGTTAGATACTGAGCTCGACAGCAGCCCGGTGACAGCGAGGGGGTGCAGCTTTCCAAAACTGAAGCCAACTTAATGCTGCCCGATCAAAAATCATTCAAGTGTAAACAGCTATACTGTAGCAGCACAGTGGATGTAAGTACAGAATGAACAAGTATAGTTACTGTCTTAAAAATATTCATATCTGTTACTTGTTTTAAACCAGCTCTGTATGACCACACACTTACTTCAGGGAGCTATTACTATTGGGGAAGTTTGAACTTGTTAAATGGAACGATTGAGGGAAAATGTCAAGAACGAGTCTGAATGAAATGAATAATGTGAAACAAAGATGAGATGAAATATCAGATGGTGAAAAAAACATGTGTAAAGCAGAACTGATTTATTTCCCCTGGGTTTTAATGAACAGCTGACAAATGAAACTCCCGTAAACATGCCTACTGTAGGTGAAGCAATCAATGGCAACAATTGCGCGGGTCAATGCAAGCGAGGCAGGCCGTTCAACATTTCTGCAGGATGTTCTGCACTCTGATATGAGAGAGCAATGCCAGAACTGCTTCCTGACTTTCATCCTGGTGTTCTGTCGCTTTACATTACCGTACATCACTGGATTACACGCGTGCATCTGTCCTGGATTACTACTTTTAAATGCAGTCTTAGTTATTTTAGAGGTGGAAACACAACATGTAATCCTTTGCAACATCACACAACTGACAAAAACAAGAACTGCTTTGGTTTTTTCCTCAAGATGCCTCAAGACGCAGGAAAGAGAGAAAAGGTGGAAAAAAAAGCCTTCTGCGATGGCTTCACCTGCTAACTACTGCTAATGATGCGAAGCTTGGTATCAGATGAGCATTACACACACAGGCCCGGGTACAGAAACCAAATCAAAAGGTCAAAGCATATTGGTTGTATTTCTATCTCCCACCAGATGGCCATATGCCCTGCCCTGCCTGGCAGCATATGGACATCTGGACTCAAACCAAGGCATGAGCTGCGCGCACACACATACCCACACACACACATATGCTTACACATGTATATGCAAATGAGCATGTTTATAGAGGCAAACATTTTAACATCTATACCCACACCTCTCACACGCACAAATGCGCAACACATGGACCCATTAGTCAATTCACACAAACATACCGGGTGTCCGAACCGCACACACCTTTACACAACGTCCAAATTAGTTCTGACAGTCTGTGTGGGAATGTGAGTGTATTCACAGATCACAGTGTTGATCTGTGTGTATACCTGTGTGTGTGTGCATCTTGTGCATGTCAATGTGAGCCCTCTATATGAACCTGTGTGTGTCTATGAGCGTGTGTGTGTGTGTGTGTGTGTGGCCATGCGTATGAGTGTGTAGCCATGTGTGAGCGGTGAATCTTGGCAGCTTTCTCTATGAGCTCACCTGATTCACTAGCAGGCTACAGCCTCTAGTGGCCGGGCACATTACCTTCATGAGTAACTATTATATAAGCCTCCCTTCATGTTTGCATCTCGCTCCTGTGCTGCATTAGTGCTGAGGATAATATAATGTTGAACATTATACAGCTAAACCACATTAGCATTAGCTACATGTTTGGCATTTAGCTTTTATGCAAAAGAGAGAAGGGAGGACCAAGTCGATTTGATGTCCTTTACATTAGATACTGAGAAACCACAGTGTGTTGAAGAGGACATTCTGATGGAAAATGAAGGGAAAACTTTGCCTGTTCAGCTTTATTTTTTTCAACCAGTGAGGGAATCAACCTTGCAAAAGTCTGGCCAGAATTCCAAGTGGTTGACTTCATTCAAATCCTGCTGAATAAAAGAGACATTTGTGCTAAACAGCCTGTTCACACACAAACAGGTAGCGGATCGTGAAGGATTTGATAATCTGGGCAATATTTCATTATGAATTATGAATTCGTAACCTCAAAATATGGATTCTTGCAGCTTCTGCTGCCAAATGCTACATATGCATGCTATGCAGGCTGCTGCTTTTGAGCACTGGCATTTTCTTTATTCCAGATCAAGCACTGGGTTCAATGGCTTTTCAATGCCAAAGCCACTAGTTCTTAATGACTTAACAGAGAGGATTGATATTTCTACTCCTGATGCGTCTCCACAGGAAGAGAAGGAAGGACTTCTGCAACAGCTGCAGCTTAACTCACTGGCTCATGCATTTAAAAACAGTTAAATCACTGAATTAAGCACCCCCCACTGAAGACTCCACAAGCATGAACAAATCTATTGACTCTCAATAAGCTGATGGTGTAAAAACTTCAAAATTCAGTAAAATAAAGTAAATACAAAATTACTAGAAGCTACTAAAAAAATGCCAGAGTGTGATATAGACTCCTGGCAATCGCCTCATAGCCATTACAACACAGACGCTGAGTACGACAATAAACACTTAGCGGGACTCTGCTCCGGCCATTAAAAGCACAATGCCAGTCTCCAGCAGTATATTTAGTACAGATAGTCATTCTCGCATTTTTCCCTGTTTACTGCAGATGAGTCATAATTGAAAATATCCCACATTCAGTTCGACACGACTGTGTGTTATGGCAGCGAAGCAATATGTGACATCTGTGTGTGCAGACATCGCTCCACCTTCACCTCTCCTTTAACATGAGGAAGATACAGCTCCTCGGGCTTAATGAAGTCCCTTTTATCACAGGCACACTGAAAGGATTATTCCAGCAGAAGAAAAACTCGGGGCTACTAAAAGATGACATTTGTCTTCCCTCCATAAAACTTTTCTGTCAGGGCACCTCGTTTTTCATTTGGGAACAGAGAGGATTGCTCCTGTGGAGGAGCTGGAGGACCCAAAGGGGGAAAAGAGAGAGAATAAAAGGTGGATTAATACAAGACAGGAGAGAGTGGAGGACAGAAGGAAGGAAGAAAAAGCTGCGCAACTCGAGACTGTGTTTCAAGGCTTCCAACATGCTAGCACTGTAATTACACACACACACACACACACACACTGACCACAGTTTGGCGCGCAAAATTTTCTGCTCATTTCCTCAGAGCTGTAAAATAACTCCTCTTCACCGCGCTCATCCCCAGCACAGCCAGCCATGCACAAACATAAACAAACAAACACACACACCTACACAAACACACAGACCGCCAAAATCTGACATCTGACAGATTGGTGAATGTGTTGTTTTCCTGCCTTCTTTCATTTAAAGCCTGAATCGGTAGCACTTAAACGCAACGACTTCCTTCCACCGAATCACCTCTTTCGCCGGGCGCCAGGCAGAGAGCGGGAGGAAGAGCGACCGGCTGCGACGCAGAGACACAAAATGGAGATCAGAGACGGCGAAGGGCAAAAATCGAGAGAAAGAGTAATTGAATTTGTTTCCATATTTTCAGGTCGCGTTACCATAGGAACCACATTTCCTCAGAAGCACATCTTTCTGAGGGCACACACACTTTCTTCTTCTTTTTTTTTTTGCAGAGTCCAAGGTTTTCCAGGGGGGTGTTAGATTACAGAAAAATGTTGATCGCAGTCCGCGGGGAGTGGAGGAGGAAACCGGAGCACACGGTTCGTCCTGTAATTGTTATTTATTAGGTGCAATTAATGCAATTAAAGAACGAGTGTGCTCCAGCTTCCCCCTGGGCTCCACTACTCGCTGATTTTGATCTACAATGACCTGCCCTCCGAGAGCACTAGTCTGCAGGCTGGAGAGCAAGATGCAGCGCCGTATGATTACTTCATTTAATCACCGTACAAATCAAATGTTGCTGTCAGCTGAGCAGGAACTATTATTACTATATTACTTTAGTCTGAAGTTTGAGCATCACTGTGCAGAATGATGTATGTGCACAGTTTGACGTGAGGGCTGTTTTTACGCTCACACCTGCCGAATGGATGTGCTCACCTTATATCTGAGTTTAAGGTGTGCGCCTGTGAGCTGATTATAACCAGTTTGAACGCCAATTGTGATTCAATATACAGTTAATGAAGCTTCTTGTGCACATACGCTGAGGAGGAAGAAGGAAATGCAGCTGTTACCAGAAACAAATAATTATTCCAGGCGGAATATTTCTAGATGTTTTAAAAGAATGTCTGGGCACTAGCACTAGCAGAGTTAGAGCAAGCATCAGCATTAATTCTAAGATACCACCAAGACTGGAAGAAATGGACCAAACTTTGTGAAAAGTTTGACTCTTAATTAAAAGTTCATGACAATATCAAGCTAGAATTCTGACTGCAAACAGTACTTTGTTATCGCGTTGAGGAAATGCAAGGATAGAACACTGAACATCATATTTAAACAAAACAGTAAAAGTGAAAGAATGAAAGATCAAGTACAGCCAGTTACAGTATATGATGGTATCTGTCCTTTCTCCCCAAAATGCAGAGCTAACCAGTAGAGGTTTCTCCTTTTCATAGTAGGAAGCATGGTAAGAGAGTATAAAAATATTTCTGAATATTCAGAGTTAAGGAAAAAACTGAACTAACCTCTTAAAAAACATTTATGACAACACAAATTAGCACTCTAGAGGTGTACATATTTAATTCATTCATATATTTTTTTGGAGACAAAGTCGTTCAAAATGGAAAAAAAGAAATCAGATGACATTAGTTGGAGTATCGTGATATATTTTATTCATCACTGAGGGTGAACCTGCCTGTGCCCTCTCCTCCAGCCTCTCGGGCTAACCTCTAACATTCGGCCGTGTTTAACAGAGAGGGAGATGCAGAGCCATGCATGGCTGACTGCAAGCCCGGCCAGAGGTCCGCAACCTTTTTACAGCACAGCCACAGGAGAGTGGGCAGGATATTTCACTGTGTTTTATTATTAGCTGAGACAGCGGGGGACACAGGAGGCTGGCTTTGGCGGGACTTGATCCAAAGTAAGGGGAGGCTGATACGCACATCCAAACTCTCCTCACAGCATGAAAACAACAGTGAACGTAAACAAAGGAGGGAGAGAATATCTTCATCTGCCGCTGCTCTGAGACGTGTATTTTCTCACATTAACGTGTGACCGCTTCTGTTTCACCAGACCGAACGTGCTCAGTTGAAACATGCTGTTATATAAAAAGGGTGAGCGAGATAACAGGGCGCCTTACATTTCACATTCACTTTAATGCATCTTTGCAAAACTTCAAATGTTGAGTTTTTGTTGAAGTCTCAAACTGATATTGTGTAATATTGCATTATAATGCAAGGTGTCCCTTCTCGGTTTTACATGCACCACATATTCCTTCCTTTATATTCAATCCTGAGCCAAACCCTGCCCCTCAAACAGACCTGAAGTTTACATTTTGCTCTTTAATTTAAGGACCTCGAGGGCTCTGCAACATTTTGATGGACTATATTCCCATTTAATCCTGATGTTGCAGGCTTAATTTGGGTAAATCCCCTATTAACAAACCATAGTATCTGACATAATCACTCTTGATCTCTGTAATTGCCTTTGTCCAAACGTAATCTGGATTAAAAGGGCAGTAAATGAGTGGTGCTGTTGTTATTCTGGGACAAATTATAATGTTTTTCGCTCAACGGCAAAAGGCACCGAGAGACTCCCCTCACAACGCCACGTCTGCTTCAGGGCTGCACCATATTACAGATAACACTTTAAGGTGGAGCCGTGTTCCTGATCTGCTACTCTAAAAAAATGTATGTATCACACTGGACCCCGACCATCTCAGTTTTAGAGATATCTGACTCTGAGCGGTGACTCAACATTTTCCAGGGTCAGAGAAAATAAATTATTCCATATCTCACCATCGCTCACGGCCTGCTGGTCCGCTGTGATCAGTAAACAATAGTAAAACGGTATTTACTGTAACCGTGGCAACAGCTGACAACAAGAGATGCACCTGGGGCAGGTACCACAGATTACCATAGCAACCGCTCCGCATGGCCACAGGAAGTGCTGGGGTTAATATTAACTAGTGTAAATATTATACAAAGACATTTAGAGGCCGTGTTCATGCGTTAGTCACCGAGTTACTGTTTGCGTGCACATTCAGAAAGAGCAGATTATTGCATCCACATCACAAACATCCCAACATATTGTATATTAACCAGCAGACTATAAGCCTTCTGAAAATTACCATGGAAACAGAGCTTACACGGACCGCAAGAATGAAGAGAAAGGAGGAAAAGACATTTCAACACCAGAGCCTAAAAATTGCCCTCTTTTGCTTTTTCCAAATTAA
Organism: Chelmon rostratus; assembly: GCF_017976325.1. Taxonomy (NCBI): domain Eukaryota; kingdom Metazoa; phylum Chordata; class Actinopteri; order Chaetodontiformes; family Chaetodontidae; genus Chelmon; species Chelmon rostratus. The sequence continues at coordinate 15,374,690 of NC_055674.1, read as the reverse complement.
GATACATGCATATCCTTTCCTGAGGAAACAGGATGTGCACCGCTGTTTATAGCCAGCAACTTAAGACTGAGAGGAACTGTATATCTCAGATAAAGCCGCAATACAGCTGTCTAAGGAAATGTCTCGTATGTAAGCCCTGATATTTATAGAATCGGCTGTTCTTCATTAAGGGCTGTTACTCATTTTTGTTCTAACGTGCGTCAGTTAATTTGGTCAAAAAGATCTGCGTTTCCCTTTTCTCACTGGAGCAGAACTTGTTATCGTTCAGCAGGTAAGCAGTCAGTCCCGCCTGCAGTAAATATCACACACTCATACACATACATAATGTACAACATCATACAGGTGCTAGAAAGATCATACACCTGTACAGTATAATGCACCCTAATGCCAGTCCAATCCAAGTGCTCTGCCATCATGTCTACCTTTTCTATGCTATAATGTTCAGGTTTTGTTGACACTGTCATAGTGGTGTTAATTAAATCAGATACCTTATGATGCTTCTGCCATGTCAACAAAACCTCGACACTGCAAACTTCATAAAGGTAGAATTTATGGGTGCTGCTGTCTTGAACTGCAATAGGTTGTACAGGTGTGCCTAATAAAGTGGCCACTGGCTGTACTTTCATGTGTAACATGTTCTTTTCATCCTTCAGCCTATGTTATAATAAAAAGAAATGAATAGCTGTATTTGAGAAGAAAGATGTTCAATAAGATGTCAACAATATTCAGCTGGCAAACCAGAGTGGCCATTTGTGTTTACAACACAAAAATATGTGTGTGTGTGTGTGTGTGTGTGTGTGTGTGTGTTTAATAGCCCCACAGCTGAAGGATTAACAGTGTAATGATGATTTTCTACAGCCCAGTAAAACAACAGATAATTTTGGCCCAACTGGTAGAAACACACACACACACAAACACATACAAAGGCACACACACACATGCAAACACACACACACATTCTATAATAACAGCAACTGATTGTTTAAAAAAGGTCAAGAACATTGATGGTGATTGTTAAGACTTGAATTGTTTGCACACACAAAAAATCAAAGGGTAATAAACACACACACACGTGAAAGATGTCAGAAAATATTTGTTCCTCTTCTTTCCATTTCTCTGTCCTTTGTACTTCCTCCCCGTCTCTATTCCTCTCCTCTTCTGTTTATTCTGTACTTTATACCAGTTGTCCATCACCTCCGCCTCACGCTCCCTCTCTCCTGCGTTCTTCCACTCCAACATCAGAGCTAAACGAGGTGGGTAGTGTTTCCTCCCGCGGGAGAGCAGTGCAGCGATGCTTTAGTGTGGCAAATAGAAAGTGACAATACATTCATTACTTATGCCCACACTCTTCCTTCCTCTCACTCCGGCTCCTGCACACACACACACACACACACAGTCCACCCCTCGTCTCTCTGCAAGGTGCACACTGTGAACAAGCTCTCTAATCAAGGGCAACAGGGACACGTGGACCATTTTACCACATTTCCAAATCACGTTGGACCAATCCTCAACTACATGATGAGTGCCTATGCATGCATCTCTCTACCAAACACACAAAAACAAACAGACAGCCTTCTACACTGCAACACATGGCCAGTCAAACTCACAGATCGGTGCACTTCACCAAATGTTATTTAACTGCACTTGTTACTGTGAGTGCAGAGATATCAGCCTGTACTTTTCAACATGCTGATGCACTGACAGCGTCTTCATGTGCGAAATGGATGTTAGCATACAGTTTACAGCGGACTCTCAGTATGTGAGAACTTATACTTAATACTGCACAAATGTTCACTTATTTGCAACTTTTTCACCTAAAATCCGACGGGACCTTAATCTTCCCAGTATACACCTGACTCTAATTTATACCACGGCTTTTAATTTCCCAGACGAGTTTTTCCTTTGACAGCTACGCATTGATTGTGAGTACTCTTTCTTCACTCCTGTGTTATGCAACCACAGATTCTTGTTCCACTAAAGTACCGAGGGCCAAAGCTATTTGCATGAAAAAACGTATGCAAATGGTTTCAAAAGCAATTTTCCCCTAAGTCACGAGCAGAAGAAATGGCTTTCCTCCTCAATTGCACTGTCAGTAGTAAATGACCTGGTGACCAACTGAAATAAATAGATTTTTTTGTTTTCACACGCTTATTTTATTCCACTAAAAAAAACAATGTGTTATGTTTTTGCATCTTTACCAATAAAAAGAAACTAATGTCGGAAATGTGAAGCGGGTTGCTGAAATATTGCCGACTGCTCTGCCTCTGAGACGAGACAACATCAGGCTGAGCTGCTGCACCAAAAATACACTCAGCTGTTTTTGAGTGTTGCTGCATGTATGACTGCGCGTGCTGCATCCGTGTTGAGATCCACGCACGCGCACAGATACACGCTGTTTCGTCTACAAAGAAAGATTGACTAAGATGTTGGTAAATGTCACTGATTTCGTGGCGTCTCAAGTTGCGGTTTCCATAGAAACAGATAAAGTATGTACAGTAGCCTCTTTATCTGTGTGAATGAGCCATACCATAATACTCCAAACTGGTGTGGGTGGACAGGCACCAACTGCAGGAGTCTTTTTGCAGTGTAGCACAGAGCTCTGTCTGCATATTGCTGCTCTCAGAGGACAGAAACAGCTTCCTTCCGAAATGGTTTTCTCTGTTTGGTTCAAGCACAAAGGAAAGACGGCGAACACACTCCTGTACTGACGCTGCAGATAGCCGACACTCACTGTCCACCCTCAGTGCTGAAACAACATTTGGACCATCACACAACACTTGATTTAAAGTAGAGTGATCCAACAGCCACTCACTGAGGAGTTTTAGTCTGACTGTACCATCAGCCGTTCGAAGGATAAGCTTATTACAGGTTTTGGTCTTCTTATGGGATGTTGTTATTGAAAGCAATAGAAAAGTTCAAATAACACCTGGCACATCCTTTAATTCAGACTATATTCTCCTGTCTCTGATTCAGTAACAGTGTATCGTGGCTTGTCTCAATAATGAACTCTAGCTGTAAGTCAGCAGCTAGCAAGGCTTCCTATTACCATCACTCTGCCGCTTGATGCAATTTCCTGTCACGGGCAGAGATACTGCCGGTAGATATACAACATGATAATAAGCTAATTTCTTAATTAAACGGTTTGACAAACACAAATGGCAATTATTAAAGATTAATTTAAAAAGTGCAATCAATCAAGCATTGCCTAAATAAGTAACTTATTCATGTCCACTGGCGTCAGATGCTTCTTCAAGCTGTTATCAATGATGTATAAACATTAACAGATTCACGTACTGCACAAATGAAACCAATGTATAAATGCACTCAACTGACAGGCTCTTGATAATATAATGCAAGCTGAGACCCCCACCCCCAAAACTCTAGTTCAGAATCATAACAAGAAAATGAGGGCAAGCCACAGTGATGCTAATACTGCCAAGTAATCTGTTTCCTCATGTATTCTCCATCGGTGTCATCATGCTTATCTATAACTTGCAAGGACTACATTCGAACCTTTCATCCTCCCTCAGCTTCAGGTTCAGGCTTTCCAGAGAACTAGCTACTTGTGAGTCCGCAAGACTTGTGTTTAAAAGATGCGGTTTGCTTGCCGTTTGGCAAAGTGAACCTAAATAAACCAGCTCCAAAATGCAATAGAGTAAACTCCAGTTTTGGCCAAAGAAAACACACCGTTGGTGTAAAGAGATGAATGCTTTCAGACACCGTTACCTTGGCCAAAATTCAAACCATCCTTCAATGCAGAGCCATTACATCAGCGTCGACATAGAGATTTATGCAGCCCAGTTCGGTGCAGGATATTTCAGCCCTCTGGGAAGCTAATTGACCATAAAAGCTCCCCTTGACTGAGGTTGCGCTGACCGGAGGACTTGCGCTGCAATGTGCTCAGCAGGGAGTGTGTGGGCAGACGTGACTTTCCAAACACTGATTCACTCTTCTGTTGTCCTGATGTTTACGGGCGCACACACCTTCTGTTTATTTGATCAGATTTGTGACAGGCCTCCGCTGCAGCCCATCAGGCTGCAACACTGGTCATAAACACTAATGAAACCAACACCGGACTTTTAATGCTGCTGCCCATGTTGCTGCCCAAATAATTAAAGTACAGCTTCAGATTAGTCAAGCTACCGGTGACCCTCCTTCTCCACACTGTAACCCCCCTGCTGTACTCAATAACATTCAGGCCTTTTCACTGAGCACTTGGACACAATGGCCAAATTAATTCCTTCATCATGCCTGTCAGGGGTATTTAACAGTGTCGGCTCCACTATTTTTAAATTGTAAATAGCTCTCTGCCTTCTGGCTGCTTTCCCTCCTGCCTTCTTGAGAAACCGAACCTTGTTTCTACCCATTTTACAAATTTTAAACCCATTCCTAAATTACCGTTTTTATCCAAAGGCTTAGAGAAGACTGTTTACTCAGAGTTGATGTCTTATGCTTTTGAATACTTTTGATATTTTTGACAAATTTTAATCAGGTGCCCCCCCGCATCATAGCAGTGAATAAGACAAATCCAATCTGTGTCGTAATCAAACAAAGTACCGAACAACCTTTCACTTAAAGCTGAAACTGGTGATTGTTCAATAATTCTTCGTCATTTGAGCTGTGAATTTGACACTGTGCATCATCCTATCCAATTGTTTAAATGCTGTTTATCAAACAGAGCCTTGTCAGTAAGCATGGGAGATGCCTCCTCTTCAATGGCCCCTCTGTCCTGTGGTGTTGCTCAAGGCTCTATCCTTGGCCCCTTCTTATTCTCTATGTACATACCACCACTGGGACACAACACAAACAAACACAAAATCAAGAACCTCCTCTGGATCTGAGGCCTGCAGAAGCAGTGACATCTTTAAAATCACTTCTCGAAACAACAACATCTTTTAACCAATACTAATACTAATTCTAGCACATTTTATTGCCAACATGTCTTATTTGTTTTATTATATTATCTGCATGTCTTATCTGTAGCACTTTGTAACTCTTCTCGTTTTGAAAAGAGCTGTACAAATAAGTTTATTATAATAATTATTATTATCAGTAATAGTTAGTGTTGCTATTATCATGTTGATATTGGGGTTTTAAAAATCTGATAAAAATATATTGCTCAATATTCCTATTCATATTACATTAAAAACCCCATTATGATGTATCACTTCAATTAGTTTTTTATACAACCAAGACCACAATATGTGCTGAGAGGGACATTAACAGAAGATTAATAAGTGTATTCTGGTGGGAAAACTATGTGACAGTGATCAAGGTGGTTTCTAAACTAATCTAAAATGATCTTGGCCAACATATATGTCATATACTAGCTCTATTAAATAATTCCTTCAAGGTGGTTCCTGTTTGTTAGGATTACTGTCCTGCTGCATTGGCCTACAGTTGGGTGGCTGCGTATAAAAGAGGAAACAAATCCTACACTGTTCACCCAACTTGGATGTGAACGCTCCCACCCTTAAAGCTGAGTCAGCACTTTAAACTCATAGTCATTGTTTCGTTCCCAATCAATTGTGCTAGAGTAAAGAGACAACACAACACAAAAGGTATCTCTGCAGTGCCGCGATGTTCTCCTGTGTTTTAACCTCCTTTTTACCCTTTTTTCTGCCTCTTTTCTCTTCCATTCTGCTCTCAGGCAGCCCTCCTCTCCATCCACTAACTTTCCACTTCATCCCTTCTCCTATTCATCCTTATCGCTCTCCTCCTGTCTAGGAGCTGTCACATGCTTGAGGAAACTGAACAGAACACTACGGCCCTACTTGACAGCCTCCTGCTGTATGTGTGTATACGCGCATAAGTGTGTGTGTGGGTGTGCGCGGGTGTGTGTTCGATTTGTGTATGAGGAGAGAGATTATTGGTGGTGTGTACAGTGGAGCATGTCAGTACACAACCATCCCTCTCCAACCACCAGGATGGATGATTCCTGGTTGGCATGTTTGGTCACGTGGGAATAAACACACACACACACAGACACAGACACAAAGACATATACAAGTGCACTCACATAAATACAGCGTGTTGAGGTGTAAACACTGTTAGGTCGAGGTGTGTGTGTGTGTGTGTGTGTGTATTGAGTCAGTAGTCCATTAGCTGGAGCGCACTTTTTACAAACAGAGCTTATAAACCAACTTTGATCCAGTTGAATACAACAGGATTAGCCTAAAGCCTTTACACACACAGACACTCACTTTGTTCCTCACACACACTCACTTGCTCACTCCGGCTCACACACGTAGCGGAAACACTCATCGTCCATATAATTAGTCTCCTTTTTTTAACCTGTGCTGAGCCAGTCGGATCACTGAACAGTGATTTCTCTGGCTCTGCTTTCATGCAGGCGAAGCAGGGTTTTTGGTGCAGTTTTTCTTTGCCTGTACCTGTTCGGGATTTTGGTGACATGCAACTTAACTGGAGGAAGCACGCCCACGCACAGTAGACCTCTCCAAATCTACAAAGATGCCTTTAGTTGTACTGGCTCGGATATGAGACGACCCCGATTATAAGACGACCTCCAACACCTGTCACTGCAAAAAAGACTTTTTGAAGATACAAAACACTTCATGATTACTCCTCCTGCAAATTTTCCACAAGATGCTGTTAGTTGTCATCCTTTTTCTCTCGTACAAGTGAAATATGAAATACCTCCCAAAAAAATGTGAATTGATTTCCTGCTGTGTATAGATACACAATCATATGTCACTCACATCATAGCAGTGATGCCAGGGTTGCAGGTTAAAGACATGAATGTCTGATTCTTAACCACGCTCTGTCACGCGCAGCACGTATTAAGGCCCTCGGTTTCAGCCGATCCTTCAACGGCCATTTGAAGGAGCCAGGTATGTGTTCCATCTGCAATTTGTGTGACGCGCATTCTCAAAGCGCGATCAAGCATAAAACACATCCACTGTGGTTACACTTGACTGCACTTTGCATACTGTGACTTCATTTGTGATATTAGTGCATCTAATGTCCACTCCTGCACGATTACGTATTTGTTATTCACAAGTTTCATTGGTTTTATGGCCTGGATTGTTGCTAATCAGTGTTGTCAGTGTATTTCTGTGACTTGGAGACCAGTTTTCCTTCAGGATAATAATGAAGTTTAAGTTGAACAAGTCAATTGGACATTTTCATAGAAATGTATAATGACAATTTCTATTATGACTTTATCGTCACAGTGACATAGTGTATACTAAGCTCATGTACGTGCTCACTGTGTAGCTCTTTCACAGGAAGTGATGTGTTTTACAGCAACAATATCAACAGCAAAAAGACACCCTTCTCTCCTCCATCCACCCTTCTCTCCTCCATCCACCCTTCTCTCCTCCATCCTCTTCTCCCCCGCATGATTTTCCATCCCTCCTTCTCTCCTCCCAGTTAAGTTAAAGGTCAGACCTGTCTCTGCCTGGGAGATAAATCAGCTCCCATCACATCACTGTGTGTACATCTTTTTGCCTAAACCGGGAACGCGCACATACACACTTGCACAGACCCCCTGACAGGAGTGGCATTCGCTGTAGACTTGCATAAAAACAAGAAACGATGTACTGAACATGATAAAGGAAGTCATTTGCCATGGCCCTCCTGGCTCACATGCTTAAAGGTACACACACACACATACATATATAGGCGCACATTTGGTGAAAGCTGCTTGTTTAAAGCTGCAGCAGTACACGTCACATTTATCTTCTCTGTCACAGCCACTTAATGTTGAATGAACTGCATTGCTTGTCTTGCTCCGTCCTCGCTCTGTGTTGGACACTCTCTCCGTGCAGAGTGAGTAGACGCGCTGCGTTTTATGGCGCTACAGATTATCACTGTGCCCATTACTTTAAAAGTAAGAACGGGAGTTGCAGCTGGTGCGGGGGAATCATTTGAACACTACACATTTGCAGTTGGCTCGGCTCAGCTAGTAGCGTCACAGCGATATACGGCCTCTACCGTACAAACATTAAATCGGGTGAAAGAGACGGAGGCAGGGTGGGGTTGGGGGTTAGCATGAGGAGGAGATATATGTAGAGACAGGCAGATGTGCGCATGGAGAGCTTTAATGTGGTTTTGATTGAATAATGGAAGGCAGCATGTTCTCCTCTCTGAGTTACTGCACTAGAAGAACCAGATACGTCCCTGCTGCTCCCACACTACATTAACAGCTGTGTGTGTGTGTGTGTAAGTGTGTGTATGTGCACGCTTGTTGGCCCTCGGCATGTATTTTATGGTCAGAAAGAGATGAGGCACAGATTGATGCTCTCTCCTGACGGTGCTCATTCAACCCTCAGAACCCATTACTTCTCTGCTCTCTCTCCAACTCTCTTTTCAGCATCTCTCCCCCTCCTCCTCCTCCTCCTCATCCAACCTCAGCTCACTCTTAATGTAATTAACCTGACTTCGCTCTGCTGTATTTACCCTGATTGCACTGCTTCTCCCTTCTTCTGTCTCTTTTCCTTCACTTCTATCCTCTTTTTGTACCTTCCTTTTCCTCCTAAACATCTAGACTCTTATCTCCCGCACTTCCTTCTCTCTTTTTTGTTTTTTCCTTTTTGCTCTCTTTTGCTGTATTTACAGTTTGATCTGCTAACCTGACATCTACAGTATAAGTAGTTAAATCCCAATGCATAATGATCCCCAAATGAAAAACGATTAACGGGCCATAATACTGCATAATACCTTCGAGAAATTTTCCAAACAGACAGGTGTTTTCACTGCTAACACTTCATTTTCTCACTTCTAATCATTTCTGAAACATTTCCTTGCACGATACTGGAGAGTAGTACTGAAGTTAAGTAGTCTGGCACTAAATAGAGGGAAAGTAGAGACACTGTTCTTCCAGAATACACAAGAAATTAAACTAGGGTCACATGCATAGTTGTGTAGAGTTTATAAACAGGTGTGATTTCCTTTTCAGAACTGCTAAAATGAAATGTCAGAGATCAACCTAGTGTACAGTAATGACTGGAAATTTTGTTTTCCACAGTTGTTGAATTGCACGCTAACCTGTACTTTACACCTACACAGAAAGATCAATTTTACATTGTCGTGTGTTTGGCACTGACTATAACATGCTACGTCTAAAGAGTAAACACTGATTTCAGCTATCAATATATTCCATCTTTCATGCTGATTTTTTTATGATTTCCCCTTGTAAAAGTCTCGAAAAAAGAAACTAAAACTCTTGACTCAACCTAAGAGGGTGAAGACGAGCACCAGTGCATTTCATTTGACGGCAATTAAAATAGTGCATTATGATCAGTTCTTATGTGGGGCTCTCCATAAACACACAGTGTAAATAGATCAGTATTACAGTAAATTTGCAATCATGAAGAGTATATCATAGCTATTTGATCAGCAGTGGATGACACTGACTGGGCAGAATTCAATTTTTATTATAAGGCCAATTACCAGCCAAGATAATATGCCAGTAGGTGTGCAGAGATAGCAGCACAGAGAGCCAAATTTACAACCTAAACTGATAGTATTTCAGATGGAACTGACAGATTTAAAGGCCAGCTGGGAGACTCTTAAATGAGTCTACAAATACTGGCTTATTCCAGCTTCTCCTAATACTCTCTGTCTCTTACATCTTTCTCTCCTGCAGTATTTCTAAACCCTTATTTCTGTCGATCCCTGCTCATACTCCTTCCTTACATGGTCCTCATCGCGCCGAAATTAAATGTCATCAAATTCAACTCTCTGCCCTGCCCACTTCTTCTCTCTTCTTGTGTGTGTGTGTGTGTGTGTGTGTGTGTGTGTGTGTGTGTGTGTCAGGAGCCACTTACAGAGGCCCTCCATTACTCCTAATGAGAGGAGCTGCAAGAGGCCTGTCATTCCATTAACCTCATCAGCATCATTCTCTCTCTGTGTAACACACACACACACACACACACACACACATGCACGCGCACGCACAGACACACAGACACAGACACAGAATGCACAGGACTCATGCTCACACGCATGTGCACATGTGATTGCGTTTGCAGAAATAATGATCTGCACTGCAGTCATCTGTGACGGATGATGTCAGACTCGTCGACATAATGTCAAAATACAAAGAGGCGCACTGTGCACACACGAACACACGTACACACACATCACGATACAAAAAGACAGTCACAACAAAATCAAAAAGACACTCCTGACTCTTTAACGCGCAGTTTACATTCTTCCTACATTCCTTTCCTCTTCGGCAGCTTTAAGGTTGGATCATTTTATCCCACAGTTTGACACGATCACATATTCTGTATCATCTTGTTCCAGCTCCACACTGAAGCTACGGTATATGATGCATATACCAAGTGAAGTATTCAAACTCAGTTCATGTTTTTTTTCTTTTTAGAGCTGCACCACTCCATCACATGAAAATGTTCTGACTAAATGCACCATTTTATACGCATTTTCCCAAAATTCTCTGTGACATATTTGATATATTTGGAAACTTGGAAAACGTTCCATGGGTTTGGACACGGTTCGGCTGCGCAGCGTGAGTCTGCAGCGACTGATCCACCTGCGGATCATTGGGGGCTAAGATGTGAACGCTCTCCAAAACCAGCAAAGGGTTTCTTCCTTGACTCACAGCTGTGAAGACACTTGATGATTCAACGTGCAGAAACCCGCAGCCAAAGGAGCAGATAAGAACTGACAGTAGCCTTAAGAGACCAGAATCCAACGCAGCCACATGACATGTCATGTTTGGAGTGACATGCATGACTCGCTCTTCCTCCACCTTTGTGTGTAACCCACAGATGGCAGTTTTGAACCGATTCCTAACCCTAAGAGAGCCACTTGATGAAATCAGAAACAGTCCTCCGTTAGGAAACCGCCCGCAGCGAAACATTTTAAACTCAAAGCTCTCACATGAGTCGACAAAAAAGGATGCGAACACAGGCATTAACAGCTTAACCTGCCGAGCATCTGCTGCAACACAAGTTGCATCTTTGTGCCTTAAACACAAACATATCCAAACATAAAAATACAGATGGTGTTTGTCATTATAACAAATGGCTTCAGTCCTGCAGTGCTGCGCTCTGGCAACACGAGGCCTGAGTCGAGGCCCGATGGGATAAAATCAGGGGCTTATTTTTAACTTTTACGGTACATCGTCTTCTCCTGTGTGACCCACGAACTGCACGCTCTGCTCTGCGATCTCAGTCTTTATCTGCAAGAGCTTCGTGGGGCTATTAGCCATCCATCTGGAGTTATCCGTCTTTTATCGTTTCTCATGTCCTCCTCTGCTTTCAGTTTTCCCTCTATCCGTCCCCTAATCTCCCCGTTTTTGCCTGCATGTGTATTTTGTGCGTCTGTGTTGCATTAGCTGTTGGCATTTTTATGTTTCTGCATGCCTGGGCGCTTCTGTATGTCTGTAGCACATAACTGCATAAGAAATGTGTGTGTGTGTGTGTGTGTGTGTGTGTGTGTGTGTGTGTGTGTGTGTGTGTGTGTGTGCGTGTGTGTGTGCGTGTGTGCGTGTGTGTGTGTGCGCCCCCCAAGGCAAGGCTCCAGATGGCCTTAAAACAATGAACAATCTCTCTGACCCCCTCATTATTCTCTCAGATTCAATTAGCAGCTGATCAAACCAAGCGGGAGAAGCTGTTCACTTCTAGAGGCTTTGCAAATCACCTCAGCGACACACACACACACACACACACACACACACACACACACACACACACACACACACACACACACACACACACAAGAAGCCATAGGCACAGACAAAACAAAATCCCTCTGGCGCTCACCTTCTGCAAAAAAGTATGAGTTTCAATGTATGTTGGAGCATCGCGGCTGAGACACACACGGAGAGAAACAGCTATTTTTAAAATCTAATATATCTCATAGCTGCATGCAGTTAAAGCCACAGAGTGAAACATCTCTCGGCTTTGTGCTCCACTGCAGGAAACAACTCTCGCCTACCCTCCTCCCCCTGCCCTCTTCCTCTTTACTCTTTGCATTTTGTTCTTCCTATTCCCTCTTTTCATCCACTTCACTTTCATTGGGTCCCTGTCTCCATCTTCTGCATGTCCTCTCCTCTCATCCCATCTTTTGCTACAGCTTTTGTGTTGCTTTCCTCCTTCTATTTTCTCTTAGTCGCTCCTCTGTTTTATTTCTCCGTCTTCTCAGTCTGTGTATGTGCTGTTTACTCTACAGTCCTGCAGTGTTTGAAGTTCTTTCCTCTTCTCACTGAGCTGTGCATCATCCTCTGCTGCGCTCTTATTAGCTGTGTTAACAAACAGAATTACAGCCCAGCCAGAGCAAGAACGCCTCATTTAACCAGTCAGAATTAAATACCCATTGGGGTTATTTTCATGAACTGTGCAGATCCGTCTGATCGACGACAATCGTTCCTTAACATCTTTTATCACGTGGTCGGCCACTTGAGTGAAGTCGGAGAGCTTTCTTTGGGAGGGCATGTGACTCTCCTTTACTGTTGCATCATTTACAACCTCATTTTCCCACTGATGGTCCTTTCAAAAGTCCTCCCAAGGGGATAATCTGTGGCTTCCAGGAAGGTCTGAATCACACAGAGCACTGCAGGTGGCTCAACTTCAGCTGAGTGGTATACTTAGACAAAATTGTTGCTTTAGTTGAAAGGACAGCATTAAATTGGTGGGGCTTAGCACTAAGAACAGGTTCATCATTCCCAAACGTTTGTCCAAATGTACGTGTCATGGCACTCATTTAGCACCAGGAGGACGGACTTGAGCTCATCTTTTGCGTCTCTTGTTCCTGTTCTTCATCCATCCTCCAGGACCATGTGATGTCTGACACTGAACAATGTGATGCTGAAAATGTTGAAATCAAAGATGGCTCCATTTAATGGACAGAACGAGACTGAGAGTCGAAGATGCCAGCGGCTCCGTGAGGCTGCTTTGAGCTAAATGCTAAAATCATCGGCATGCTAACATGCTCACAATGACAATGCTAGCATGCTGGTTTTAAGCATATCAAACATTTACCATCTTCATCATCTAAATTTGAGTCAGCATGCTAACATTTGCTAATTAGCGCTACAGACAAAGTACGTTAAGGTTGATGGGAATGTCATAAACCAAAGGTCGGCCAAAATTAAATTTTGACCTGATGTTTGCATGAGAGGAAAAGTAAACGGATCACCAGAGTTATCACAATTCATCCTGAGCAACACATGAATAGGTTCGGACGGCAGATCTGACGGCAATCCAGCCAATCGTGGAGGAGGAATTTCAGTCAAAACCACAACCTCTTGGTGGCGCAACATGAGGAGTCAGAAAGGTCAGTAGGATTCTTCCTCTGGGGACCACGAATGTCTGCACAACAGTTCACAACAACTGAATAGTTGCTGACACATCTCAATCTGGACAAAAGTGGTGGCCGTTGGACTGGGATGGAGGTTGAACTTCACCTCAACAGTGTGAAGGATGATCTAAACTATAAGCAACATAGCATATTAAGGTACTTCTGTTCCCTATATGAGCAGATCATCAGCGGACATTATATGCTCTGCATGTGTCCACATAGACTAAGCCTGATTTCCTGGATGTTTTTTGTGTAAAAGTACGATGTGTCCCTGAGTCCATCCGTCCTTTCTTCCAGTCCGAGCCCTGGATGACAGCTTCCTCTTCAGATAAGTGTGCACTTCAAACGAGCACAGAGCAGCACGAAGCTAGGTGGGCTAGGATGAGTGTAAAATTAGCAGCTATCCACGCTGGGCTGTTAATGCCACATCCCTCCTCCCACGGCCAACATTGTTTTATCCATCTCAATGGGTTAGTATCAAAAGCTTCAACAAAGGCAGACACATTTTGAGGTGGAGGTCATTTTCTACGAGCGCAAAATCCCAGCACACTAAAGTTATATCACCGCTCATTGCACGCAGCTCGATTTTAAAAGTAAAATTCATATTGTGGGACTCGTTTCTCTTTTTTTCACCTCCTCCCTGCTGATATCTTTACGGCCGATTTTTTCTCCCACTCTCAAATGTCTTGGTGCTTTCTTGTTGCCTCACCTCTCCCTCTCTGCTGTAACACAGGAAGCAGGACTGCCTCGAAACAACAACACTCTCAAATGTGTTAGCACACACGCGTTCACGGCGTCGACTCCACCCCATAGTAATCATTCAGAAAAACATTAGATGCTTGTGAGCTCTCTCTCTCTCTCTCTCTCACACACACACACACACACAGCGTAGTTCATGTGAATTACCAAATTAGGAAATAATATGCAAGGTCCCACAAACACCATGTTCTGCTCGGTTGGGAAAACGCATACACACACACACACACACACAGACACACAGGTGGTTTCAGTGAACCAGACATATTTAGTTGTTGTTATATGTATTAGTCAACTCCATTCTGAATTCCCAGTTTCATGATAGATTGTGGCTCTGTGCTGTGTAGGGAGGATGGAAAGCATTATTACTGATACAGCAATATCATTATATATATATATATATATATATATATATATATATATAGTGCAGGCATGTCAAACTGATTCTATAAAGGGCCGTGTGGCTGCAGGTTTTCGCTCCAACCAAGGAGGAGCACACCAGGCTGGAATCAATTAATCAGCTGATTTCAGTCTTCAGCTTATAACTAAGTGATCCCTTGATGTTGATTGGTTGGTCTGGTGTGCTCGTCCTGGGTTGGAACAAAAACCTGCAGCCACACGGCCCTTTATGGAATCAGTTTGACATGCCTGATATAGTGTGTGAATATGATAGGATCAGACATGACTGTTTCCAAGATTCAACTATATTACTGGGGGTAGCAAAAATTAATGAGGGAGGACATGGTGGTTTCAAAACTGCTTATCAAGTCTAATTAGGTTTAGCTAGAAAGCTGTAACTGTAAATACACATTAAAGTGTAACAGGGAGATTCCGCTGTATTGACATGACGGGATCACATTGGTCGTGAGCTGCCACTCTGCTGCTCTTGCTGAATGACAAAAACACACTTCGCTCACAGTTGCACTGCGGCGTCGGAGTGCGATGTGTGTTTTCACTCACGAACGATCTTGGGCTGAGCGACGGCAGCTTGCAGAGAGCATGTTAGCCAGACAACTGCCAAAAAAGTTTCATTTGGACAGAATGGATGTTCACGAGCTGCAGCAGATCGAGGTTGAATCTGTGCTCGTCATCGCTACGAGCGAAATGAAAGACCCGCTACGTGTCTGTGCATTTCTCCTCGCCAATTAAAAAGAGGTCGCAGAGATAAAAGGCTCGATAAGGTTTGTTCGCATCTGGATTTAACGAATGTGGACATTCTGCCGGATCCAAAATGGAAGGGGGTAGCAGTTGCATCAGCATGCCAAGAGGACTAAGCAGTTCAGCACAGTTCAGTAAAAATGATGAATGTATGAGAGAATAACTAGAAGTGATCAGTACTGATACTGACCATGATGCTGAGCCACAGCAGGCAGAGCAGGGTGGTGCTGGAATACTTAACAGACGTGTCACAGACGCCTCTAAACTGTTGACACAGATTATACACACCGTTTAACGCACGATAAATTTATTGTCCAAAATCGAGCCAGCGCTGCGATTAAGTCCAGGACAGGCTGGAGATCTCATTCCACACGAGGAAAAAAACACTGCCGGGCTGGAACACTAGTTCACCACTGGAAAACTTGAGACCTGAATCTCCGTCAGCTGCCAGGCTGCTGAGCTGTAGCTGATCGCGAGAAGACAAAACTCTCTTTGAGCGATCAATACGGCATGAAAAATTGTGCCTTTTCATATTTCTGACATGGTGTTCCTCTGATCACCCCCAAGGCTGCAAATACTGATTTTCTCTAACTGATTTCACTGCCCCTAACATCAATAGCAGGCGTGTCACCAACTTTTTTCTGACAGAGGTGGGAGTGTTTTCAGGACACTGGGGATGAGATATTTTGTTGGATCTACGTTTTGTTTTCTCCTCAATTAGAGACTGAGCTTTTAAAGATATTTTCTTTTCTCTGCATCAGCAGCTGATGTAGTGGAGGAGAACAGACCAATATGGACTCCGGTTTCACCGTCATGAGCCGGGCTGACAGATGACGCTCCTATCACACACACACACACACACACACACACACACACACACACACACACACACAAACCAGCACGCATCCTCCCTCTCTCTCTCACAAACACACACACACATCACCACTCAGTCCACTCTGATCTCTGATCTGTTCGTTAGCACAGCGGCTCGTTAAGTATCTGCGCCTGGCGCTCAGCTAGCCAAAGGAGGGCCTGTCCAGCCGACACAAGGCCGCCAACCGGAACAAACCAGATCAGAGCTCAGTGCGTGGGAGGTCTGTCACACACACTCATGTTAGCACTCCTCTGCCTGCAGTGCGCTGTGGCATGTACAAACACACACACACACGCACGCACACACAATTGGAACTCCTAGCTGACTGCTATTAGACATACAGTGACACACATGGAGACACAAATGCTAACTACCACACAACTGTCCTCCTGCTGCAGTATGAACACTACACGTGCACATAGCATACACATCAACCACACACACACACACACACACACACACACACCACAGAGGAACGACCGATGCCTCTTAATTACATCTGTATTTGGTGTTTTTAAGGTGAAACACTGATTGCTCTCCTTGCTGGGTTAATTGCAGGTTAAATTGACTGAACAATGTTGTTCCAGAAAGTTTGGCATTTTCAGCCCGCTTCTGAACGGCTGGTGGGAAACAGATGATGCTGTTCCCCGATTAGCTGTGTGCAAGCTTTCCACATTTACCGCTGGAGGTCGAGTGTCTCTGCCTTCTCCTTCACACTCAGAGTGTTTGTACTGAGGAAATGAACCTCATGGATGCAGAACGCAACTCGCACCGTGTCCTTCCATTCACTCTCTCTCTTGCAACCTTGATTCCAAAAAAGTCACCTGTTACCAATCAACCTGTTTACCTGTGGGATGATCCAAACAGGTGTTTTTGGAGCGTTCCACAACTTTCCCAGTCTTTTGTTGCTCCTGTCCCAACTTGGTTGAAATGTGATGCTGTACCAAATTCAGAATAAGTGTTTATTTACATAAATCAATGAAGCTGATGAGGTAAAACATTGAGTATATATCAAAAAAGATTAGCAAATGATCACATTCTGGCAAATTATCACAGGGCTGTAGCTCGCGCTGCTCTACAGCGTTGAGATAAAGACAATCTTTAATCAAAACGCCTAAAGCAGCCTTTCCTAATAGCCACCAGCTTTTAATGGGTAAAGGAATGAATGAGCAGAGGAAAGCATTAATAAATAGTACATGAGTGAGTCACTTTCTGGATGCACTCGCTTCAATGTCAGAGCGATTTCTTCTCCAGCATCAGAGAGCATCGAGCATAAAAGAAGAGCTCACAGTCAAATCTTGATATTTGCATGAGATTTTAAACCTCACTGAGTTCAGAAAATGATACAGTGTGCATAACTTTATTGAACCCCTGCAGGGTTCATTACAGGTCATTACAGCAGCAGGAAGAGAGCTGAACGTGTGAGAACAGAGTCTCAGATCATGGCAGTTCATTTACGATAGGCTTCCTACTGTGTTTTTATAGCTGACAGTGTTCCCCAATCTTATGTCAGCGACCTCTGACCTGCACATTTATCTCAGAACAGAGAGGCAGCGGCGCATAAAAAAGTGATTACACTGCGAGAGGTGTGTGCACTCCATATATTGGTACAGAGTGCAGATGCAGACAAAATTCCCATCCACTAACTCTAAGCAGGTTTTGAGTAGTATGCTCTCAGTGATGTGTTGCCAAGAATCCTCCCAGACTCTCAAGTCTACCTCTGATATCTCGAATTTGATTTAAGAGCCACCGTTCCTTTGTTACATTTTTGTCTCGGCACAATCAAAGCGTCAGCAAGTGTAACAGTTATATTAACAGGTATTCTGCAGTCAAACTGTGCAAACACGGATCGGTATGTAAATTCCTGCACAGAGATGAAGAGCCCGGCAAGCCCACAATTACACATTTCTGTCTGCAGAAGAAGTGCTTAGTTTAACCGCACTTATATTTACCACCGCGGCACACCATTAAACTTAAATACACACGTTTGGGATTTTTAAAGCAAACTTTTTGCTCAAACTGCTCTGCGCCGTTGTTTCTCAACTCCAGCACTTCACGACTGTGCTGAAAGTAAGCAGCACTGGCTGATTGTTGGCTCTACATTCAGTGTAACAGCCTTTTGCTCTGTGACGCGTGGCTCTTTCCTCTTCAGACAAGTATATAACAGCGCCATTATATAGCCACTTCAGCTAAAATCAGGCTGTTTAACACACACCAGGCCGCCTGCACTTCAGCTGGGTCAGCTGCTTCATGACGCCCTTTCATCACACACAAAGGGAGTGTGTGTGTGTGTGTGTGTGTGTGTGTGTGTGTGTGCGTCTGTGCATGCCAAGGAAAACGCAGTATGTGTGGTGCACTTTCCATGTGTGTTTGAATTGTGATAATAGAGGTCCATTAGGAAGCAGACAGGGGACCAGGAAGAGCGACGTTCCTTCATTACAGCCTAATGGACATTAAACAGACGTCTCCCACTCACACACCGAAGGACAGACACACACACACACACAGCAAATAAGAAATGCTTTTGATAATGCTGCCATTCCTCCAAGAGACAATTAATGATCGTCTGAAGCTTTTGTGAAAGATTAATCCATCCACATTGACCCGCTGCCTGTGAGCGTGTGTGTGTGTGTGTGTGTGTGAGTGTGTGTGTAACCTCTATGAGTTGAGACAAACAATGCCAGGATCGATCCAGAGGACGATAGATCATTTCGAGGCAGGGCGGTTCATCGGGCTTTAGTTTAATCACGCTGACGTGGAGAAGTCTTGTTCCTGGTTTACAGCAGATGCCACTTTCACACCACCGCGTCCCTGAGCCCCCGCCTCGTTCCCCTCAGCGCTTCACTGACACACCGACGGCACCCATTAGCCTCAGGGCAGATGTGTACTTTTAAACACATCCGGTCCGCATTTCACAGGCGCATTTCAGAGGTGTCAATGACGATGATTAGCAAGCGTCTGAAATCTCAATCTACTGCTCACCACTGATGGAACCATTGAGTGGAATATGTAGGGGGAAGTGAATGAATGAACGAGGGAGAGAGGAGAAAGCTTCCACCTGCATCGTTTAGAGACATCAGACGCTAAATATGTGAATGATGTCAGTTTAAAACTAGAAGAGTGCGACAGGCAGAGTGCACATCTCCACCAGGTGTGTGCTTTCACCTTCAATCCAGAGATCCAGTTAAAGAAAATTTCCTCTGGAACTTCATAAAGTGTAACTGTTGTGAATTATGAATCTTATATATATATGTGTGTGTATAGCAGATGCCTTGTAGTTGTATCAACGTCTGTATGTCTGTGATATTTCAACATTTATTGTTTCCACACTGAACCAGAGGGAAATAATAAGTTCTCTAACAATAAATAATCGTTCTTTTCTCATTTCAAGTAAAATAAAGGCTGCATTTCAAAATAAAATACAGAAAACAGAGCTTTTGAAAAATGTGCATCCAAAGTGCTGGATTTAGGAAAGTAAAAAGGGCATCTTGAGCTTCGCTTCCCTTGAGGAGATAATAAATCATAAATAATAAAAATCATAATAAAGATATCTTCATATAAATTTTCCACGTGCATGGAATTCTTCTTTTTGTGCTCTTTTGGGTTGACTTTTAAAAACTGTCCGACTCTTTCACTTCGCTGCAGGTTAGCTGCGTGCTGTGTTGACATCATGTTAATAGGAAGGTCGTTGCACGACAGATCACCGTTCTTGTAAAACGACTCAATGAGAAATCCACCATTCGGATAAAGACGAGTTCCGACTGTGGCAGAATAACTGAGACATGTCCCCTGCTGAATATCTGTGTTCATCTACATTAACAGTTATTTAATTGAAGCTAAATAGCATTTAGATGTGATGAAAACAGTACTTTTTTTGACATTTTGTCAGTCTGATTAATATTAGTGTCAGTGTGCAGAACTTTGACATTGAAGCTGTGACTGAAGGACATATAGAGTGACAGATTTTAATATCACACCCTCATGAACTCCCTCCTCGGGTGAGTCACACTGCAGCCGCCAAGTGTCCTGATTCTTTTCTTCTTTTTTGTAACTAATGTGCAGTGTAAAATGTTTGCAAAGGCATGCCTAAATTAAATCAAGTGACAAAGCAAGCAGACGCGACGTCGCCTCTTACTCTGCGCGTCTCTTTGCGAGTTCACTGTCGGTTCAGCTTGGTGTGGGTTGCATCCTCCAACGGATATGAAGTCACCCAAAAACAGCAGATATGAGCAGCAATTCAGCACAGAGCAGGAACGCTAGGTCAGCTTAGCCTGTCTTTGGTTTTTCCTCACTCCCTCTCTCCCTTGTCTTTGTTTTATGACGCCGGGTGGGTGCCGCTTCGCTCCACCACTATCTCCAACTGCAACTATTTCAAAGTGAGGCAGAGTTCAGCCTGAGCCGCTCAAAACCAGCCGGCCAGACGCTTTGAAAGCTCTGCAGATTCAACAGCTCCTCTGCCGTGCAGTAAATACCTCGCTGCCTTCTTAGCTACTGCCAAAGCTGTTCCAATATCTCTTTGAATGTTACCTTCACTGTACGACACAGAAGTTAAAACCACCGGCACGTAGAGTCTTTATGATACATCTGAGAGTCACACACACACACACACACTAAAATACACCCGCAGACTTAATTTACCCTTTCTTTCCCACCCCACCTCGTTCTGTCTCACCCCACACGCACACTCGTTCTGGAAAATGATCAAAAGCCATACAGTTATTGACTCAGCACTCAAATATGGACACTCACACACATGCTGTAGATCGACGCCCCCCCCCCTTCCCGATGCTCCAATGTGCAGCAGTGCTATTCTGTTGCCTAGTAACCAGGTAGAGTTTCTAGTAAGAGCCTGTTCTCCGAGTGAATCCCACTGTCCTAGACTTCTCCGTCTCTCTCTCTCTCTCTCTCTCTCTCTCACACACACACACACACACACACACACACACACACACACACACACACACACACACACACACACTGTAACTGCCGTTTTGAAGTTGCTTTCATTAAACTCTGCACATGCACTTTAAATTCACCCGGCACTTTTCTTCACCATCAACCTTCAATCACCACTCTGCCGTAAAACTAGGTTGCTGGAACTCTTTTTCTGCACACTATACTTATCTACACACCTTTGCACACTACCTCTCTCTCACACACACTCCCATGCATACAGGCTCATTTTCGTAGACAAAGCAGAGACACGTGCTGCAGAGCCGAGAGAAGAGGAAGAGAACCGGAGAGAAGAGGCTGCAGTTTTCAGGTCCCTATGGAGATGCAGTTAAGTATCAGGCTATATCCATTATACACTACTGCTGTAAAAGCATCTCTTATACTTACAGACACACACACACACGCATAAAGATGGGCACCAACAGCCACACATTTGGCATTAGAAGCATAAAACAAACCTTTCTTGTCTTTCAAAAAAAGACAAGAAAGGTTTTTTTAAGTCGTTTAAAAAAAACATAAACCATTCAATACTTCCTGAATAACATGAGTGTATAAAAAGAGCCTTAAGTATGCAATTATTAACCCCTGCAACGCCAAGCAAATCACCCCACTCTGTTTGTTTTCTCATGTGTGCAGAAGTGTTATTTGATATTCCCCCTCTCTGCTTTGAAGCCCATTCAGCCGACGCTGTGAGCAGCAGAGACAGAAACATGGCTGTTTTTTGTTAGTATTACAGGAGGCCTGGGCTGAGACAAAGTTACATACAAGCTGAAACATTGCAGTGATATGATCGCCATCTCTTTCAGTCTCTCTCTCTCTCTCTCACACACACACGCGCGCGCGCTGTGCTGTGCTGTCCGCATTGCCATGACAACCTAGTGCTAGATGCTGATGGGTTTCCCAGATCTTTTATTTATTCATCCATCTCTGCATTACTCTTTCATACTACCACACACACACACACACACACCAACAGATGTGCACCCTTACACATGTGTACATCCGTGCGTACACATCCACCAGACTTCTTAACACACATAAGCCCTCATTTCTAAGCTGGTTTGATCAGAGTTTGCATCACTGTGTCCGTCTGCAGGAGAGAATGTGTGCTTGTGTTTAAGCAGATCGGTGTGAGCGATGTCTCCTTTCCTCCGAAACGTTGCTGTGGGAAATGAAAAGCCGTCCACACAAAGTAGGCCATTACAAATGGTGCGTCCATCTCGGTCTCCCTGCCTGCGTGCGTGCGCGTTCCTGTCATTCCAGCCATCTTTCAGACAGTAATGCGATCAGCAGCAGCGTGAGGGCTGCTGTGTTATTCATGTGGAGCTTGACTGTTGGGAAACGGCTCGGAGCAGCGGGAACACACATGCAGCGCAAAAAACACACACGCTCACACCACCACCACCAACAACAACAACAAAAAAAAGCTCATTAGGAACAGCAGCGCAGCCACTAAACAGCAAGCGCAACAAGGCAATATGACCTAAAAACATAACTGAATACTAAGCACCCTGTTGAAGAACGGATGAAGGAGCTCCAGCCGACTGCGAGGGTCCACTGACGGTGGCAAACCCGGCACGATGCACAGCCTCTGGGGAGCCCCGTGGTGACCTCCTCCTCCAGGAAAGGAAATACATTATCGCCTTTTCGGGTTATTTCGCACGTCTTGAGGATCCTACCGGGTGTGTACGAGTGAGTGTGTGTGTCAGTGTGTTGTTTGGAGATACACTATGAGGTAGAGCGGTCCCTCTGAATCTGTGGTGGCTCAGTTTTCAATTATACCTGCTGATTCGCCATCTTTCCAACTCCTATTTTTTTTTATAACAGGTATAAATCCTCTTTTACTGAACTCTATTCTCCCCCAGCTCAACCCCCCCGGCCAACATCACGCACCGACACACATGCGCACACACACACACAGTCCACACACCTATAAATCAATACAGCCAGGGAGTCACTCATTCCATGTCAAATGAGAGGAACCTGAGAGGGATGATGACACTGTGTGCTCATTATGAAAAAACATCCTTTTACATGGCATGTGTGCATGTGCATGCAAATACATATTTCAAACTGCAGTACACCGGAAAACACATGCATAACTGATCCCTGCCTCCAACCGAGCAACATACAATATATTTCTATATATATCGAGAGAGAGTTTTTTTTTTTTAATCTACAAGTGCTTTGGTGCATTTGCAGTCAGGACTCCTGCACGTTTCGGCAGCAAGAAAAGACAAAGGAATGAGAGGAGAGAGAAGGAGAAACAAAGAAAGAGCACACATTATTCAGCTGCAGCTTTTTTGGAGAGAGGCAGGACGAGGGTGGGGGAGGAGGGGTTGGTTGAGAGAGTGTCTTGAGGACGAGAAAGCCACTGCATCTTCACTGCAGCAGCCATCAACTAGCAGATAAAGACAATAGAAAGCACAACAGAGGTGGAGAGGGCAGAGAGGCACGTCACGCGCACTTGCGATTGGCTGAGCGCCGTGTCCAATTGTCAGACACGAGCGCCGTGGTGGAGTGCACACGGCACGCCGAGCAGATTTAAATGGGCAAATTCTGTCCCTTTCACTCCTCGCCGTGTTCCTGTTCGTCTTTATCCCTTTCATCCTCTCCTTCCGTCCGTGTTCCTGTCTGGACTTTTAACTCCCACCTTTTTCCGACATCCTGCTCTCCTGCCTCCTGTCCTCTCTCTTTGACCTCCCCCGTCTGCTTTCTATCCCGGACTTCATTTGCTTCCTCCTTTCCTCCATTTCTTGACTTTTTGTTTTCCTTTCGTGCCATCCATCCATCCTTGTCTCTCTTTCTCCTCTCCTAAACTCTCCGTCTCATCTGTCCTCTCTTTTCAGCCTTGTGTCAGCTTTGCCTGACACCTACATACCACCTGCTGCACTCACTCACGCGCGCACGCTCGCTCGCTCGTCGTCACCATTCGCAGTCGACTGGGAGTCTTGACGACTGCGTCACATTTGCTGTCTGTATTTCAAGGGTGAGAGTGACAGAGCAGGTTTTTGGGTGGTGGGTTGTTCCGTGGAAACACAGAATACACTTCTAGACCATCATCAACATGATGCGTAGCCATGGCAACAGCTGCCAAAAAGCCCTCCCACAGTAAAGGAGGGCCAATCAGTGCGGCACTGCTACTACAGGGAAGTTGAGTGACAGATCTGAGACACCGTTTATATCTTCTCCTCTATAGGAGCCATAACGCTCATTCATTCTCTTCTACTCAGCTCCTGTCTGTCTTCACTGCTTTTCTGTCCTTCTCTCTAACATCACAGACTAGAGTCAAAGGCTAGAAATGCTTTATAAAAGCAGTAACACACTGTGAAATGGCTAACCAGCTCTTCTTGGATTGTCTGATGGTATCAGGACACTTGTCCTCGCGGTGAAGCCCGTCATTGGCAGGTGGAAAGAAGCGTCTGGCAGCACCATGTGTCACCTCTGACAAGCACACGTCTGTCTGCAGCTCTCCCCAGGCCGAATGTGCAGTCGGCACTGACAAGGACTGCAGTGCATGGAGATCCGGACATTCATTTCCACAACAAATTCAAACACTAATAAAACGCCAGGACAGAAATGACCTATTTTACTGTGCTTAGACAGCAGAGGGATGTTCAAGAACTCAATAATCTACTCCTTAACAGATTAACCCCGTGACTCTGCACGCCAGCAGCCACCAGCTTCACTCAGCTTGACCTTTAACCTCTGACACATCAGACTCATCACTCGGCTCTGATGAAACACAATTTATTCTATGTAACTATGGACAAAAGCATCAAATTAACAAATTAAAAGCATCAAAGCATTAATATAACGTAACTCTTAGTCTTAGTGTTTCTGCCCATAATCCTGATGCCATCCATCATTTCACAGAGAGCAGCGCTCTTCTTGCCAGCAGCACAAACACATGAACACTGACACACACACACACACACTGTGAAGTGCTTTGTGGAGTCAGACGTTCAGAGCCAGAGGCAGGAGAGGGTCACTGCCTAAATACATGGTGTGCGTGACTGCACACGAACACACACACCACGGAGTATATCCATATGCGCTCCCGCACGTGCGCGCACACCCAGCGTTTTACACACACACAACAACAAGTCAGCGCTATTAGTTCCAGATCATTTTACGAAGCGCCCTGTAAACAGAGAGCCTGGAGATGAACAAAGATCCTGCTGTACTGGAAGTAATCCCAAGACACACACAACTTAACACCCTGTGGACACATGCACCTACCCAGCCACAAACACACACATATAGACATGAACATTAAAAGAAAAACATCTGGAGGCCCAGCAAACAGTATTACACAGAAATGCATATTGTTTGCTTATTACATGATGCTGCATAATGCGTTTCTGAACAACAACAACAACAATGATCCAGTCGCTGAGGATCACTTTTTACTGTACTAGTGCAAACCTCAGCACACACCCAATGACATCTCTGCTACGGTTAGACAAAATGATGAACAGGCCATTATAGATTCATATAAATGTTCAAAATTTTGTTCTCTTTAATTTAAATGGAAAGTATGCTACCAACTTGTTTTACTTTACAAGGTGAAGTGTATTTTCATTTCGATTACTACACATGTACACTTTATTTACTTCCAGCTCACACTTAAAACAAGTGTAAAGATAGCTGAAGCTGTATGTATTATTATGCAGAAATCTGCATGCACGTGTGCAGCAGGGCTGGTGTATAGCCCTGGATGTACTGTTGACACCATGTTGGCTTGCATGGAGCATTTTCTGACTATTCATGGTGTTACACTAGCAGAGAGAGCATTTGTGTAAGAGCCAGTGAATGTTTGATCCTCTGCAATAGCAGGTATGTGGGTCTATGCATGGCGCAATATTTTACAGAAGTGATAACATTAGTGTGCCTGGTGCCTCGCAATCATCGTTGGAAGTCTGGTCCTCCATTACAGAACACAACAGCGAGTTAGACTCACTGCACATATACTGCACACATGCATGCACGAACACACACACAAACACAAACACACACACACACTCT
The DNA here is from genome assembly GCF_017976325.1 of Chelmon rostratus. Lineage (NCBI taxonomy): Eukaryota > Metazoa > Chordata > Actinopteri > Chaetodontiformes > Chaetodontidae > Chelmon > Chelmon rostratus. The sequence continues at coordinate 15,348,631 of NC_055674.1, read as the reverse complement.
GCAGGGTGTGCCAGGACTTCATACGTCAGAGAGACAGGATCCCTCTGTCTCTAGAGCGATACACACCTCATGACCCCCAATCTGCTGCTATCATGAGCACGGGCCAAATGAGATGAGTCACCAAACACACACAACACAGCTCAATATAAATACAGCGAGATGAGCACTGAGACTGGCAGAGAGAGCTGCACAGAAGCCTGTCTGTGTGCTTGTACAAACACACACACACACACACACACACACACACACACACACACACACACACACACACACCTCAGGATGCCTGTCTGAGTGGCAGCAGGAGAAGGACAACCTGCTGACATCAAGGCCAACTCTCTTTATCCCTCACACTGCAGCGATGAAGTCATTTTAAGACACTAACACACAGTAAGAGAGAGAGACCTTTGAAATGGCATCACTGTGGGAGTAAGAGGAAGAGGACAATTCAAACTTCTTGCCCTGAAGAGAGAGCTTATTATGGGTAATTTTACCCCCCTACCCCCAGCAAACAATGAGGCCCTTATCACCCTGAAGTCAACGCTGTTCCCAGGCTACATTTTAACGACATTCTCCCTTAAATTGACATTAAATCCATGTCACTTTCATAGAACTGGTCAACAGCCCAACCTGCCAAAACCTCAAGCAGCCAGACAATAAATAAAGGTTAAATACGATCCAGAAAATGCCTCTGATTCTTCAAATGAGCCAACACCGACTGCTGTTCCGTGTGATTGTGGGCGAGTGTGTGTTCGGGTGTCGTCTCGCAGCTTCATCTGTATTCATTTATGATGGAGGTACAAGAGGCCCTCTCAGCATGTTCGGAGTATAGGAAGACTAATGGAGACAGATAGCGTGATGAATCCACTCATCTGTAATGGATTAACCTCGTCTGGCCCCCAAATCTGATTTAATCAGCATGAATCAGCTTGTTATTGTAGCGCACCATCTAACCAGCGACTCCTAAGCATTCAGTCTTGTGGCGGCGTCACAGGATTTATTAGAACAGAAAAAGTCGATTCAGGTATAATGGACTGCATCGCATTATCTACAGGACAGAGTCCTTCTCATGACTTTCTTTAAGGATTGCACATTGCTGGTTTTGCACATTCTAGGCTGTGGACTATCAACTGCTTTACATTAGTGCCACAAAAGCAGCCATTGGTTCTCGCTTCATTTCAGCAGACCTCTGATGTAAACCGACAATACTTCAGAATCAGTGAATCTGCAGAGTACGTTATCTATTGATGGATCAATTTTTAATCAATTTTATCTATAAAATGTTGAAAAATAGTCAAAAATGTCCATAAATTGTCTCTAGAGATCTCGTTGATGTCTTCAAAGTGCTTGTTTTGTCCAAGCAACAGTTAAAAACCCGAAGACATAGAATGCACATCACATCAGACAAACAAAAGTTAAAAATCTTGAGGGGCTGGAATCTGTCATTTAATTAGCTAGTCAATCAACTAATTGCTTCAGCCCTCCACTTCAGAAGAATACTAACTTGCTTGAGATGGGTAACAACTCACAGTAAACAATGAGTCAGCTCTATTTTTTTCTTGTCTATGCTATGTTTCTGTCACTTGTTCTCCATTGTTTGTGCTTTGCTAACAGCGAAATGCAAAAAAAAGCACTCATAAGCTACGATGTATGAGACAAACAGGGAGCAAAGACATCTGAAGCACTAAAGAAGGGTTGTTATTCAGCAGCCGACAAACTCAGAGCTTGAACGCATCAATAGCAAAGTATCTCGTTATGGGCCCACAAATACAAAGACCCAGAAAAGCTTGCTTAGTGAAATATTAAGGTAGGCGTTGGTCTTTTTGCGTCTCTTTTAAAATGAAAGCAACTAGAAAAATCCATACCAGTCCTGTCTTTTCATTGTTTATTATGGTGAGATGAGATGGTGCGATGAGAAACACTGTTTTTTTTATTTTCAAGTGCGATTTAGTATGTGGATTAGATCTTTTGCAGCATGTAGAACTGGACTGAGAAGAATCAGGATTTCATACCTCTCAACATTGTTTTTCTGGTTTATTGTGGGCTGTCATGTATGGCAGAGCAAATTCCTCTAGGGGAGTATAAAGGTTTTCATTTGTTCATTCATTGTGTTTGATCTCCAGTTTGCCAAATCTGCGGCGCATAAACGGACAAAAGGTGTGGCTGTAAAAAAAAAAATAAAAAAAAAATCAGTGTTTCCAGAGATGAAAAAAGGTAGGCAACTATTAACCTTCTTTATCTCTTTGTCGCTGCTCTCCAGGCTCACACTTTATCCAGTGTGTGCATGCCTTTGTGTGGTTGAGTGGCAGAGCATTTATGCTGCAAATAATATTTACATAGCCCACCGTGGACCACCAACTCTGCAATGCTTACACAGTGGGACCTGTGCACACACCCACACGCTCTCAGACACTGAGGAATAAAACACGGGGAGCTGTCCAGAGAGATCAGCTCTTGTGACATAACCTGGTCCCTGTCTTAAACAAGCTGTTACAATGCAATGCCAAGCATGTGATAGAGTGTGCCTTATTCATTAGACATGCTTTCTTGGTACAAACAGTCCTCGCCGCTGCCAAACATTAACACATCTTAAACCATCAGCGCTCAACTGGAATCAGATCAGGACAAGCAGGAAAAAGCACATGCGCTGCCCATAGGAGCATCTGCTTCTTAGTATACCTCAGCAGCCACTGCAGTGTTATCCCTGCTCCAGCGCTGTGAACAAAACAGACATAATGTAATGCAACGGTAACATCTGCCAAACAGCAGGCTGTCAAGCCATATGTCCTACCTGTTTAAGTCTCCATGTTCATTTTTGGACTTTCCTCCTCTTTACCTCTGTCCTCATCTGCAGGCTCAAGTTTGCTCTTATTCAAAATAAAATCCTTACATTGCTGTTCTTGGTGGACTTGCATGCATGTAGAGAACATATAATGTTTAAAACGGGGTGTAATCAGCACTTTCTCCACCTCCAATAAAACAAAACGTGTGAAACAGGTTCAAAAAGGCAATTCAAGAATTCTGCGTCCAAACTTCGAATTATCTAAACACACCCTCAGTTCTCGCATGGAAGCGGCATAAAAAGAAACAGACTTGGCCAGAATCCCTGCCACTTCATGGCACATTCATTTAAAAACCGCCAACAAAGAAAGTGCATTTGTATGATTTCCAAAATGCCTGCACAGGTCTGCCAATTCAATCCCCTTTAAATTATTTTCTAACTAACTTGAATGCCACTGCTCATACTGCAGGGGCAGCCTCCCTGAATTGTGCAATATTTTAATTTCACCCGGTACCTCTGTTCTGTGAGAGCCTTTCATTTCCATGGCTGTGTTCTCCAGCGCCTACACTCAGCAGCACAGATACATCGCTGTGATATTAATCCCCAAAGGGAAATTCTCTTTTGAAAGCAGAAACCTTGGAGCTGGAAGAGAGGAGACGAAGCTCTGGGACACTTGATGGAGTAGGCGGATGCGTCCAGGTCCACCAGTTTTAAGACAGTCTCTGGACCTATAGGCCTTTCCTTCAGGACGCCAATGCGACAGTCACCTCAACAGCCCACTTCTCAAACCTTAAAATACACAAACCTGTTCTGAAGATAAAGATCAGTTTACTCATCCTGGAGAGTTTTATTCAGCCTGTGAAAACACATATAGTGTCTCCTGTGGCTCTGGAGGAAGCTTTTCTGTTCACGTCATCAGGGTTACCGTGAGTTACACTGGAGAGAAAACCAGCATCATAAACTGGAGGGCATAAAGCAGAGAGGAGGGGTCTAATGAAAGATGCTGCTAAGTTGCATTTGTAGTGGAGCTAAACCGATAAATCAGCAGCTATCAGCTTATTACAGATAACTTTTGTGCAGTTAGGTGGACATCTGCAAAACGTTACAAAGCACAGTGGGTTGAGTCAATTCAGCAGCAGCATAGCATCGGGGATTGCATCATCACTCGTTTCATGCATCATCATTAAGTCAGTATCCATCCCTGATAGAAACAGCAGTTCACCAGGTAGCAGATCCATATTCAATCCATGTCGCCAGGAGGGTCAGTCAGGAGAGCTGGCGGGCACTGACCCGTTCAGACAGCCCATCGACGTGGGTTTGACCCTCCTCACTGTGTCTGTCTAAATGAGGTATGAATCATCAACTCCTCTTCCTCGAGCTGACAAGCTTTGGTGAGGACGGTGAAGCAAACAGCTATACATGAAGCTTTGCAGCGACGTACTGAGGAAACAGCTCTGCATATCTGAGTGTTTATCTACCTGTCAGCACTGCCTAGCTCCTCTCAGACTTTAAGACTACTTGTCAAGACTGATCCCCAAAAAGACACACCTCCACCTCCTGGCTGCCGCCACCGCGGGCCCGTACAAACGCACACACCAAGACGCCAAAACATCAAGCGGCGCTGTTACAGAATCATCTGTGGAGTCTACAGCAGTCATCTAGCTTCTGCAGCAGCTATAGCTTTCCCTCGACACCAGGCAACAAACGGAAGGTACGAGGGGAGAGAATAAGTTAGCGTTTTATCATTTTGCTTGTACTTTCATCCTCTCAACACCCTGCAGATTAGATTCCAGGTACACAGGAATGTACTTAGCAAATAAATACGACTGGTCCTGATTTTTTTTACACCACCCACCTCCCCGCATCAGGGATGAAAAAACATTGCAGTGGTTCATCTTCAAGTTCTTTTCATAGTGCCTGGATTTGGATGCACATTATGTTGTTGTTGTTTTTTTTGCCTGTGCTCCAGTGTGTTAAAACATCCCACAGATGAAAATTATCCAGGCAGGATGTTCAGCTGAGGGGTAATAATAGATACTAAAACAGACACGAGCGGCTAAAAACTGATTTCATTTGGACGACTTGGCATCCTTGCATTGAATTAAAATGAATGATTTTTTAGCACAAAATGGCTGCCAGAAAATGTTAGCAGAGGGATACTGTAAGATAGTATTTAACCTGCACGCCTACAAGTGGTTGGTGATGTGTATCCTCATACATACAGGGGCAGGCGACTCTGAGCTGATCCAAAAGCAACTGCAGTCACCAAATGAACAATCAACAAGTGCACCAAAACAAGAGTGAAAGTAAAGCCAGAAACAGTGCAAAGCTAAATTTAAGCTATCTGACATGCATACAGGATCAGTGGAAGGGTGTTACCACATGTGAACACATAGCAACATGACTGCCGATGTTGCTCCTCCCCACAGACTCTGAAAACATCGCTATGGGCAAAGAGCTCTCACCCATTTTTTGACACTGAAAAAACACAGAAGAGTCCAAATGTGCACAAATAAAGCAAATTTTGCACTAATGTGGATGTGATTGCACTTTTGAAGGCCTAACAGCTCTGTTTGGGCCACACTGCCTCTTTAACCCAGACACACCAACCTGGTTTGAATGACCAGCTCATTAGATCTGGTGACGAATCTTTCAGCTGTGCAGATAAGCCTAGACTATTACACAAGATGAAAACATGAACCATGTCAGGGCAGTGCAGGAGAGAGCTCAAACCAGTTTATCTTACATACACAGCCACGCTCTTCATTCATCATCTCAGAAGCCCAAATGATGACACTCTGAGAAGGTTTAACCCCGGTGGATGAGCATGTGACCTGTCGAGTTTCACCACTCATCTACTGGGGCTTGCTTAGTCTGAAAGGAACACACATGTTGCTATATTCACATGGCTAGCATGGAGGTTTTAGGAAGATGCAACAGGCTCTGTTTGACGTGTGTTTTGGACTGAAAAGCATATGAATCACGTACCTTTAGATCAAGCCATGTGCGTATGCTTGGCGATACTCACGTGTACGAGAGCGAGGACACGTGGTTACAGCGGCGTCACAATGAGTTAGGTTTCCAGCATATGAAAGGATATGGGTTACAGACGACGCGAAGACACCAGTTGCGAGGCCTCGTTGTTTGTTTTAAGCAGAAGAAGGCCACGGGGGCCAGGGCCGGGTACGGCTGCTGCTCCTCCTCCTCAGAGACGCAGTCTGGATCACGAATGGGAGCCGTGATGCGAACGCCCAGTGTTGGCCCGACCTCCACTTCCAGCTCCGGTTCCTGGTCTTCATGCTCTTGAACCTCAGGACTCCATCCTCCTCCTTCGCCCCGACCACTACTGCCCCTCCTCTTCCTCTCCACCTCCTCCTCCACCTCCTCCTCCTCGTCACAGCTTCCTCCAGGGTCAGCATCATGACCCGGGGCGTCCTTCCTGCAGGCCGTCGGTATAGCGAGCCTCACCTCCTCCCGCACCTCCTCCTGCTCCTGCCCCTCCGGGCACTCTGCGTACTGAAAGCGCGCTCTCCCCTCGCCATCAGTCATGATAGAGCATCAGGCAGAGCCACTCTGAAGGGAGGTCAGAGGGAGAGAGGTTAGAGGGAGGTGGAACGTGGGAGGGGTGTAAAGATGGACGATGGCGTGGTGAGAGAGGCAGAGACGGAGTGGAAGAGGAAGAGGAAAGAACAAGTGGTAGGGGAGGAAGAGGGGGAAAGAGACAGATCAACTCAGCAAAGAGCAACTGGAGGCAAATCGCACAACGAGCCAAATAAACACTCCGTTTCCTCCTCCGACCCCTCCGCTGCAAAAGTACTTGCTTCCAATCAATCTAGACACAGATTTTCAATAGTCGCTTACTGGCCTGGCAGCGCTTGAGGCTTTCCATGAGCATTTATTTCACAGGGCTCTTTGTCAGTTCAGACACTTCCTCATTCTGTGTGTCTCTCTGTCCTCTGAAAAACAAACTACTCCTCTGATCAATTTAAAAATGATCACACAAAACTAAGACGTCTCTGTTGGAGCATCAAATAAATACTGCATGATATGGTATAAGAGATGAATGAATACAGTAAAGTCATTATTGAGCACCACAGAGGGACTATTCTTTGCTGTTTCAGTGACTCCCTATAGTTAGAAGCACAAAAATGGATGGGACCATTACAATAATATAATAAACTCCACATGTGCCACTGCATTAATCTGTGATATTACGGGAATACTGGGTATTTTTTTCTTTTCTTTTTTTTTTTTTTTTTTTTACTGTGTGTGCCCTCGCTCTTCCTGTTGCTATGTGATTGAACAGATGGACTGCTCTGTCTCTGGTCTACTCGAGATTTTTAGCCCACACCACGCAATGGTGGGCAGGGAATGCGCAAAAAAGAAAAAAAAAAAAAAACACACACGCACGCACACACAATAACTGCCTCACTAATCCTGATTATTATAATAAGTGGAATAACATCGAGAGCAAAACACTAGTCATCATAATCCAGCTAACAGACTTTTCTCTGTAAAGGGCTTTTGTAATGGGCTTTGTTGCCCGTCGTTTGGCGTTTTATGGGAAAAGCGCATCTCACGGTTGAGGCAGTTGTAGGCTCTCCTGAGGGGATTGTGTAAAAAGGACGCAAAAATGTGAAACACGCTCTCATTACAGTAGCTGTTGAGAAACTACTTACATTTCAAACGGTGTCAGAGCAAATAAAAGCCGCCCGGGGGGGTGGAGCGCCCATCACCTGCGTTGTTTTTTGTTTTAGCGTCATTAAAAAGTGGACTCAAGCCTGGACTCGACAGATACTAAAACAATACAGGCACACACAACACATTATTTTCTTTCACAATACCTTATCGAGACGGAATCGGAAGTTCCCATAAGCATGATCCGCGACTTTCCGTGTTCCTAGCGCACCCAGCCTTTCCGCTCCTTTTCTTTCTTTCTTCTCTTCTCTCTCCTCAGCAGAAAAAAAAAAACCCTCCTCACTTCTTCTGTTTTTCACAGATCACAGGTAATCCGGGAGAAAGTAATCAAAGAATCACTTGAAGCGCTCTTCGTCTATACACATCCACGCCTGCATCCATCCGTCCATCCTCGCCGAGGTGTTGGTTGCGCAGCGTGGAGCGGAGACGCGCGCAGGAGGCTCGGACCGTGTGGGTCGCCGGGCTTCGAGCTCCGTGGATGATCTGACACGGAAAAAACTTGGCCAAGGACCCGGGAGCCCTGACACGTGACGTGATGCCCGGCTATAGGGACGTAGCGCGCAGTGGGAGACACACGCGCACACACACATGCGCGTGAGAAAGAGAGCCAAGCTGGGCGCGCACGCCCCGCGATGTTTCATGCATCACTACTGCGTGTCAGCAGCAGATAATGGAAATGGTATGAATCATACATTAGCCTATATACCTTCCGTGGAAGAAACCGACAGACACACGAGCAACCATCATCATCATCATTATATTATTATTATTATTATTATTACTGTTTTTGGGTGATATTCCTTAAAGTGTAGCTTATAACAAAGACTATAAAAACACTACAGTATAAAGGAGCTAAAGTAAGTGTTTATATCCCCTGTGATTTCAGTCACACACACACACAACGTCTACATATACAGTACAGATGTTCACACCCACTGTTCAGAGGGAAAAACATTTTTTTCTCCTTCATGTTACTGTTCCCATGTAAATTAAAGCTTGAGCTTTTTTGTTGATGCATCCACTCATCAACGTCATCATTCCTATTTTGTTCAGCATATCTGCTATGGCTCGATACCTTCAATCAGGCAACCGCTGCTTCTGCGCAGCCTCAACGTCTTTATGGACAATTTGATTGGACGATCAATTTGAACTCCCGTGCTACCTGGGCGATCGATCAGAAATACATACACCGTATTTAATGAATCGCGTTTGCTGTGATAAAGTGAGATGTGGGGGGAGTGAGAGGTGGAGAACCAAGGAGAGGGGGTCTTGGACAGAGGTTTATACTGGGGTAGGATTTAGTGCCGTTCTGCAAGGGCCAACCCTGCTGACATCAACACCCCGCCAGAACCTGCAAGAGACTCGACAGTAATTGATATCAGGATTGGAGCGAATGAAAGAAAAGCTCCCATCTGGAATCAAATCCCTCAGGGTCGATTTAGCTCCGACGGCAGACAGGACGAGAGTCCAAGCAGTCAGACGCGGCCGCAGAAAAAGCTGCGCGTCACTCAGCCACACCGAGCGTGGGGGAGATTTGGGCAGGGAAACAAAGTCAGAAAAGTCCTCCATGTGTTCCTGGTGGATCGCTCGCTCTGGCACTCCATGCTCACGCAGGAAAAGCAATAAAACTGTTTTCATCTGCCAGCGCTGCTTTTGTTCCCACTGGAAACCGAGGAGAGGGAACAGGGAGAGGCTCCAGCTAAAAGTCACTGCAGAGAAGAAATATGAGCCTACGGAGTCGCTCATTTGAAAAAGTGATAAAACATGAACACACCAGTTAGTCTGAGTGAACTTTTTTAAGGATAAGGCTAGAGGCTGTCTTATGTTTAAAATCTGAACCGATCGAAAATAGAAGACATATAACAATGTTTTTACTTTGGATAACAACAGCCATCCATTCCTGCAGCTAACATGACATGGTTAGCATAATCTATGCTGTAGGGAGGGAGGGGGGGGGGGCAGCGTGCACAGAGCGCTTTGCTGCCTGCACTCGTATCTCAAAATGGACAGACCAGGAGGCCAATCTCCCAACAAACTGGCATAATCCTTTAATCTGCGTGTGTTTACACACAGGAGAAAACGAAACCTGCAGCGTAATCTACACACTCCCGATCCTGTCGTCTCTGTCCTCATGATGTGTATGTACAGCCTGCTCACCGAATGCTGTATGGATAACACGCAAATGTCCAAAGTCATTTAACAGCTGCACACCCCTCGCCTCACCCTCCCCATACGGTGACCACAATGCACAAAAAGCACAATTCCAAGGTCAAGTAAACACAGTGATTCTTATTTGAAGAGCATTATATGCTAATGAAAACACTATTATGAATATAATATTACGTCTTCCAGTAGATCCCCCTAAATCCCACACACTGGAGCATTTTTTTTAAAAAGGGATTAAAATGAGTGACATGACACATGAAACCTTAAAGTGGTGTACTATTTATACACTATCCCATGAGGTTTGTAGCCCACTCAGTCTTTAGTTATTTATAATACCTATAGCCATGTATCTAACTGGGTCAATAATGTGTTTTTGACTCACTGCAGTGTAAAAATGTAACAAAATGTTAATACAATAAATATTGATTCAATTCACCCTGAACTCCTCCACCTGGAGATTAGTAACCTGTTTGCCAACTGAAGAAAACACAGAATGACTTATAGAGCTGGCTTCCCTCAACTATCCACTAAAAGCCCACATAACAAAAGCAGCAGTCGGTCTTGCAGAGATCTTTAGGATGATGGACTCGCAGCCGGATTAGAAAATGTTTAGAGTTTAGTCACCCAACCTTTTGGCAGCTGTGCTCTTTGATTGATGCAACATGTTACAATAAGATTTGTTGTAACCACGCTGCCAGTAATTCAGTCTTTTATTGAACGGCGCTGGCCGGGAGCGATCTTGTGCAGTTCACAGATCACTCTGAAGCATCGGCCGCGCTGGAACAAACCGAATAAACGCCGGGCACGCGGCTGTGCGGCTGCTGCCAACCCTCGCACAAGGCTAAGCTGATCAAAACAATCATTTGCCAAAAGGTTGATGTTCTCCTTCAGGACCCTTGGCAGCGGAGCCGTGTCGTCTGAAGTAGTGAAAGCGAAAGCGACAATGGGGACAATCACAGGTTTTATGCAAAAACGGCGAACTAACTTCAGTCTGTTAGACAGGATAGTTTGCATCATGAGGCAGAGACTGATAGAGGCGGGGTCTGCTTGAGCCCCCAGCCGAGCTGAATCACACTTTCCCGTTATCTGCCTGTGGAACAGGACATTACATTATTTAAAGTAATACCCATCTGGAAGACTTGAAGTAATTACAGGAGTTAAATGCTCTGCTTGTGTGTGTGTGTGTCCATTCATTCTCAGCTGTGAGCTACAGCGAGCTGGTAGATATGTCGAGCTCACACCCCTCTGACACCTGTCTTTCTCTCCCACCTGTCTGTCTCTCCCGCCCTCCGCCTCTCCGTCACGTGCAGAGTGAAGCTTGTATCCTCATTACCGTAAGCTTGGGCCCAAAGTGTCTCCCATGAGGCTTTTGCCAACGTCGGCTCCAGTTTCGCTCCGCTCTCAGCTGTGTGCACAGAGCCTGAAAGCCTGGTTTGAATTGCGCCTCAGGGAGGCAAAATATCAGATTTTTTTTTCCTGCTCTCGTCTCCTTTTTTTTTTTTTTTAACACAACAAAGTCACTCCTGAGCTTGCAACTTTACTGCTGGTACACAGGACATTTGGTGACACAGTCCACAAGGGGACAAATAACAGAGTGTGCTGCATCTTTAGAGAAGAAAACATCTCTTCCCTCACTGGTTTTAATTCATTTGTACAATACATATTGCCACCAGTCTAAATCAATAGGAACGCATGCGCTTCCCACAGATAATCAATAGTCCTCCGTCAGCCGGCACTCTCTGTCTTCCACTCCCTGGCTTTCCCAACCACTTTCCCATCCCCCCATCCCATCATCCTCCACTCCGCTCCACTCCGACTCCCACGCTTTCATCATCCAGCCTTTTCTTCCTGCTTTTCTCATATCCGTCTCATCAGAGATCACTTGATCCAACTAAGTACAGTGGAGGAAATTTGAAATTCTACCTCACCCTGAAAAACGAGTCATACGATCAGACGCAGACACTGACAGATTCAATGTTACAGGATGAGCTAATTAAACGAGCTCTTTCTTAAATATGGCACACTGCAAAGAAAAGCCAATCTTCACGTGCAGAGTGATATCAGAGCACGAGCAGCTGGAGCAATAATGGCCGGACGCACAAAGAAAACCACGACACCAACAAAAAACTTCTTTGACAGAAGCTGCGAGGAAAGTCACGTCCTGCCCGCGCTGCTTGATTGACAAGTGATCTCGGGAGATGCGCGGGGCAGAAACACAACAAAGACATCAAAGACGTCTCCGAAGTAATGAATGGAAACAACAAAGTCGAGGAATAGTTCATAGGATTTCAGCATTATCTCAGTTTCTCTACCTCAGCTCGTCCTCTGATCTATCTTAGTTTATTGTATCTACGTCTCTACCCCTCATTCCTCCCCCCCGTCTCTGGGGGCTGGAGTCTTCTCATTAGGCCTGCTGACGTATGAGAGGTGGGGGAGTCCCTGCGTGTCTTCCTTCAGGGGGCTTCCCCCAATAGCAGCAGCACAGGCCCTTATATACTGTAAATGTGCAGCGTGTCACGAGTGTATTGCACAAAGACACTGAAATATGCATATTCTTGATGTATTATTGAATTCCAGCTAAGAAAAGTACACTGCGATACATAAGCAAGTGAAAGAGAGACTGGCATGGGTAGAAAGAAAGGAAGGATGAAAGACGCTTTTTAAGGGGGTGTTTTTTCACCCCTCTTTCAAGCTGCATGCCAAAGTAATCATTCTAATTAAAATATGGGAGAGGAAAAAAAAATATCCATGCATTCATAAACACAACAGGAGCAGAGGAAACAGTTACATAATCACACACAAACACCAGCAGACCGCTTTAAGCACACACACACACACACACACACTCACACACACACGCACACGCCAGTATGGAACAGCATCACAGACAGCTTTGAAGGGAAGTCTGTCATGCTATTGAGAGCATTCAGCCATGCAGCTCAGTCATACATGTTGACATGCGAATGGCACCTGTGTGTGTGTGTGTGTGAGGAATAAAAGCATTAGATGCGCTGTCATCCGCATGCAGCCTTGCGCACACATCATCTGTTAGCTCGTGTGCATTCACTTGCATGTAAATATGTGTAATCTGTAAGCGTGTGTATGTGTTCATGTGCGTTTCTGTCTGTGGTATGGAAACCTGGTGATATAATGACCAACTAAAGGGCTGCTTTACTCGGTGAGCTACTGTAGCTGGGCAGCTAGCTGGCGGCATGCTTGAGCTAGCCCGTCCAGGCATCAAACTAGTGCAGACGCTCACACCTAAAATGAAAGGTGCATAGCAGCTAATACGAGAACTTCATCTAGTTTGGAGTGTGCAGCTCTTTTTTCCATCAAAGGTCAGCACTGTCAGGACAGTTGACAATTATCAGTGCTGGTGTGACAGGGATCTGATGCAGAGCAGCCGCAGATAAAGGGTCTGTTTTATGATTTGCAGGGTGCAGCTGACTTGCTAGTAGTCCTGCCATTGTAGGTTTACATCATGAAATCTGCAATGCTCTGAATGTAGTGAAATCTGCAGGTGACATCATGTACCCACCACCTTTATGAACTTTAGTCAATTTCACAATGACTAATGCACTAGTTTTTGCAAATGTACCTAGGCTTGGCCCATTTGCGACCACAGCACTGCGAATTGGGCGAAGCTGATGTTCAAAGACAGCGTTATGTACAAAACCAGCTGGTGCCTGGTGATTTACTTTACATACACACACTCTCGCGCCTACACGTCAGTGCATACACAGGGACGTACAATACATCCACACAAAGACACATGCATATGTACATGCACACAGTCTGTTTTATCTGTTAAGTTCTTTTGATCCTCAATCTGTTGTACCCAGTTATTTGTTCAGATGTTTTATTCTGATAGAGGTTATAAATTAGCTTCAGCTAGATACCCTATATACGTTACAATATCTGTATTATCCCTGCTAAATGAATATATCAGTAAATGTAATTAATCGCTCTTATGCAATCCAGCCAGACTGTGTGTAACTATCTCATCAATAATTTATAATAAGTTATCTTAGCTGCAGCTGGGCATTTGAATAGCCAAGCACGTGACGAATCTCACATCAGAATGTGTGCATGTGCATGTGGCTCTTGTTCCTGACTGCTGTTATCATCTGTGGTGTGGTTCTGTTGTGTCTGCACTCTGCTTTCATCTGTTGAAAATAAAAAGGAATACACACACACACACACACACACACACACACACACACACACACACACAGGCGCTGACTGCCTGCTGGCCTCTTGAAAAATATAAAACTCATTTTCAATACAAAGACCTGCAGGTTGCAGGGCGTCCTCACCCACACACACCCCTACTGGTAGACTTCAAACCGACTCAGAGAGAGACAGAGAGGCTGAGACCAGAACAGGGGAAAGAGTGAATAGACAGGAATAAAGGTATACAAAGAGAAAGTGAGATGGAGGGAGGGAGGGAGGGAGAGAGAGAGAGAGAGAGAGAGAATGATGTGTCATTGCAGCAGCAATGACAGTAGCATCTGGAGTATAATCTGATGTTGGATAACAGTGTTTTGCAGCCTTGTGTGTGACATCATATTAACACATATATAGACAGTTGCATATAAAACAAACAACCCTGCTGATGTCTGCATATAAAACACACAAATGCTAAATCTTGAGCCCAGTCAGGCACATCTGCACACATTTTTTCTTCTCACAGTGTCATCATATTGACATGCCTGTGAATTATTTCTTTTTTTTCCAATATATTTAAATTGGGTTTTTTTTTTTACAAAATAACTGAATTGTGGTTTGAATGGTTGGATGGAAGCTGAGACTTTTCAGTGGAGTTTGGGTGGCCAACAAGCAGCTTTCACTCTGACAGAAGCACTGTTATACAGGCAAGTTTTGTAGTGAGCAAGCGAATAGCTAAGAAGTTGAAGACTCATTTAGAAGGAGAATTTGTGAAGGAGTGCCTTGTTGTTGTTCCAGTTTGTCTCAAAGAATTAATGGAGATGAAGGGAAAAGCCGTCATGAAACTCAGTAATAGCAAGTGGCTGCGTTCACAAGATCACATGAGAGCACATGAGCCGAGAATCCATCTTTCCAGGTTTCAAGTAATGCATTTGTGGCCAAACCACAGTCATTTCGGACCAATCAGCATCCTATGAGGATGTACTGGCAAATACAGATGGCTCCTAAAAATGTTTATGCAGTTGCTGGTTCATTGATCTGATTGGTTTACGTAAACCCAAGGTAGACAACCTCTAAACGCTTTTTGTGAACGTGCGAAACAGTTTCTCCCAGAGATGAACGTAAAGCTCCAAGGTCCCAACCAGCTTCTCAGCTCTCTGCTTTCAAATGTCAAATGACTTGAAGTGAAATTAAAGATGTGGCAAATGCAGCTGGATAGAGGAAACGCTGCATTTTCCTTCTCTGCGAGAACAAAAGCCTGCCATGACATCTGAGTACGCTGCTGAATGTGAAAACTCATCCAGCCATTGGAGAGAGGTTTCTGGACGTGAAAAGTAAACAGAAGGAACTGAACGGTTCTGCTACACCATTTACCGTGGAACCAGCTGATGTGTCTGACAACCCAACGACGGGCTCAAAGTACAGCAACCTCCCTCCGCTTGAGTTCAATAAAATGTATGTACGTCCTGAGGATTTTCCCAGTCTGAGGAGACGTGCGCCGAGGTTTGCGGCTCTGTTTTGGACAACTTCCCACTGCGAACAGCTATCTTCAAAACTGACACTTGCAGAGACTCAGTTCTGCTCAAGACTGACTGAACCAAACCCGGAAAACCAGTGAGTAGCATCAACATCACTACCATCGGACTTCAGATGGTAGTGATGGCCAAAGACAAGCAGTTCCATCCAGCGCATTTGAGGTTAGTGTGATGTGTTCAATAATTTAGCACGGCCCTCGAAGGATGTTATGAAAATTGAAATGGCCCTTGATAGGAAAACAGTTCCCCACCCCTGATACACTGCATAATAAATAAACAACTGAGCAGAATACGGAATGGGATTGTTATATAACACTAAGTAGCCTACTTTTGTTTTTATAGGTAGATTTTTGAAGAACTTGTCGTCATCTAAAATTAAACCACTGTGTGAGTAGGTCCAGGTTTTTGGCTTCAAATGCCTGCTGGTTGGTGGGTCTCCCTGTTTTCACTGCAGAACTGAGCTTGTCAGCTAAAAGTGGTGAGTAAACACTATTAAAGAACAAGTAAAGATGTGCAGTTGACATGTTTTAGCTGGAAACACCCTCCCCCCACCCCCTGTCTCTCAAAGCCATCACTGTGTGTTTCTGCTCAACTTTCCACTCCACTGAGTGTGTCTGAAACAGCAGCGAGACGAGGCTACGCTGTCTGTCACATTATGAGCTCCTGCAGAGAGACGGACATAAAGTGAGACAAAGACAGTAAATAAGGCAGCGTGTGTGCCGAGAGCGAGCGCGAGCGCCGAGCAGAGGCGCTCTAATAAAGGTGAGACAGAGACGGAGGAGGGGGAGAAAGAGCGAATGAGGCGGAGATGACACACAGATAAATAAAAAGACGGGCAGACAGACAAACGGACAGGCAGGAGGAAGCAGACTTCCACTGCTGAGTCATACAGCTCTGTGGAGCCTCGCCACACTTCCAGAAACTTCTGCGCAGTCCTCGCATACTCAGCTGTGTGACGATATGCGCGCGTGTGTGTGTGTGCGCTGGTGCAGCTGTGCATTCCAATCAGGGAGATTTAACCCTCTCACCCCCGCTGAGGCCCCTCCCCAACCTCCCCCACATTATCCACTAATACCCTGCGCTGTCCCACCATCTGGACCAGTCACTGCTACCAGTCAGTATGTGCAGTGAGTGTGTGTGCGTTTGTCTGTCTCCAGCCTATTAGCTGGTTTATGTTACCCACGGCGATCCTAATATAAACCTGAATTACAAAGAATAAAACAAACGTTTTATTCAAATCCCCATGCTTAAACAGACTGCAGCCGTATTGTGATTCACAGCAGACGGCACATCTACATCTTTCACACTGAACACACTAATGCAATAATGTTTACTGGCCAACTCTGCTCCTGAAGGCTGATGCTGTCGTTGCATATAATTTACCGCTGTGTCCGTCCCTTTTGGCCAAATTTCACACTTTAACCTACAGCTTATGAGCTACAGACTGAGATGTCAATTCACAATATAAATGGTCGTGCGGGAGCAAACCTTTCAAATTACACAGATTCAAAACATCACTCGAAGGAGCTCCCTGAAATAATCATCTTCTGACAACGATTTTAAAAAATAGAACCAATGCAAACTTCTATTAAGACAGGATGTTTTCAGCTGCATTTTACAGAGATGGATACATTTTGTACAATATGTACAAGACCTAGAGGAGATGTTACTTGTGCATCATCAACAACTGTTATTAGCTTTTGAGAAAAGAGCAACATCAAAGACTACTTTCCTCAACAATGTCGAAAGTGCACAAATGTATGGCACATATGCATCAGGCAGCATTAAGTCTTTCTGGCAAGGTTGTCAAAATAGTTGATATACGTGTATGACAGCACACGATATTACGAGCTTTTTGATTAGTTATGACTCCTGCTGCACGAGTGTGTGTGGCCAGCTGCATCATCTCAATATCTGCGCCACACAGAGATAAACAGTTTCAAAGAGGTTTGCTGGAGCCGTGACGATTCAGGTAACACTCGTCAGACCCGGAGGCGGCCTTAACTGATAAACGCTCTGTTGAGAATTAAATCTTCGCTAAGAAAGAGAGAAACTTTTATGGATTGTCATCTGAAAGTGGCTCATTGGTGTCAAGCTGACAGATGCACCCATTCTGACCTGCATGCGCTATTTTCCACAGTTACAGTAAAAGCAGCGCGTCCGGGAAAACTAATTTCTCTGAAATCTTCTCTTCACTGTCGCTTGAATGGGGTTACAGTAAGTCAGAGAGACTGGGCTGGAACGAACTCCAGCCAAACATCGCTTTCTTTTTCATTCAACCACATAATAGATGACAATTAAAAAGTCAATACGGAGCTAAAAGTTCTAAGTGACTATACAAACAGGAAATGCACCATCGCATCTGCTATCATCTTTCTGCCCCTGTTGCTCCGTCCTCACTAGACTTTCAGCTCAGTTTCATCATCCGCCTTTCTGTTCACAAAAAAGAGCGTGCACACACATGCACACACACACACACACACACACAGACAAACAGAACACACATGCAAGAAACCCTGTAAATATGACTTATTAGATCTGAGAGTTACCCTCTGTTACGACGTACAGCATTTGTGTGTGTGTTGTCGTGTCGGTGTATGTGAGAGGGTACCGTGGATACGTGCATGGACGCGTGCGTGCGTATGTGTACACACGTGCACGCGTGTGCATTAGAGTTTGTGTATCATGAGGTTAGAGGAGAGGATCCCTAACGAGGTCTGCGGCAGCATCGCCTCCACGGAGCTGGCTTGACTGCTCTCACTAATGAGACAGTGACACACACACACATGCATGCACACATGCACGCACGCACGCACACACACACACACACACACACACACACACACACACACACACACACACACACACACACACACACACACACACAGCCCTCTGAAACTCTCTGAACAGACACAGTGAATCACCATTCATCCGATCTGCCTCCAAACAACCCCACTCACTAATCCATTTCCTGGCCTGTGTGTGAGTGTGTGTGTGTGTGTGTGTATGTGCGTGTGTGTGTGTGCGTGTGTGAGCGTGAGGCCAAAAGGTCCTTGTCCTGGCAGCTTCTCATGGTTAATCCGTCCTATCTCTCGCTCCCTCTGTGGCACTTCACACTCTTTATCACTTTCTCTCTCAATACTTGCCTTTTCGTCCATCTTTTAGAGAGAGAGTCCATCATTTCTTTCTTTTTCCTTTGCCATTGTTTTTTCTTTTCGTTTTCATTCGAATGATGTTTTTTGGCACATACAGTATACAACATGTGTGTGTCGGTCTGTGTGCGTGTGTGTGTGTGTGTGTGTGTGTGTGTGTGTGTCTGTGGCTGGGCGTAGGATTAAAACATATGTTCATCAAAGACGGATTACTGTCCAGTGGTGTGGCCTAATCTGAATACAGCGCTCGCAGGAGAGCGACCTGCTGATACTGACACACACACACACACACACACACACACACTCCTGACCTGTAAAGGTTATGAGCTTGCCAGTGCTGGGTCAATGGACCTATATATCACCCAATGATAATCACCTTCCATCGGGATAACCAATCAGAGTGCTGCATCTAAGAGCAGATGGCATCGCCTCTGTAATCTCAGGATATGATTTTGTCTTGAGCTTTGAAATGTCGCCTTAAGGAATTTTTGTGTCAATCATCTACGCTGCCTCTCATGTGGTGTTTGCAGAAAATGTAGCTGATGCACAGACATATCAGGACTCGGGATGCTGTCTTTAGGAATTTCCTATCGTTCATTCTTATGCGCTGCTAAAAACTGGTGAAAACTTGCTGAAGGTGCACAATCTAACACAGTGAACATGAACCCATGAGTCAACTGACTGTTCGCTAAGCCTTGCTTCCCCTGCTGCTACACCCATCCAGATTTCCATTCTCACATGCAGTTTACAATGATAATGGGCACAGTAGCAAGTTAGCTAAGTGTCGTTAGCTCTACGAGTTGGTTGAAACTGTGTCCGGCTGGCTCGTTTTGAAAACAGAACCCTGTTAAATGATTCTAAATGTGCACTTGATGGCATACGTGCACGGCGATAGCATTACTACTGCAGCATCCTAGTAAGTTGGACATGCTAACGTTTGCAGATTACTTTATTATGGTGAACGGACATCCTGTTCCCCTGCTAGCTGTCATGCCGAAGAGAGTCGGCCTTTTCTAAAGAGCTCTGGGAGGATTACCCCATCCTTCCTAAAGTACATGGTAACGAAAATGCTGCATTCATGGTGTCCACGGAGTTGAAAGGTGTGCTCTGTAGGTGTGCTAAGTGGTGAAGTAAATGTCCCCCGCCCTGATGAAAAACGCCTATGGTGTGTGCACAAGTGCGCATATGCCTGCATGCCTGAATGTGCGGTACATTTAAGGGTTACGGTTTAGGGGTTTAAAATTGTGGACACCGTATACTTTATGCAAATATAAACCACAAATATAAACAGTTTTACTTCTGCGCCTGTATTTTTAATCTTGGAAAAGTGCCACTCTCTAAGCGCTTTGGTTTCCAAGTGTCACTGTTTCTAGAGAACCGTGAACACCACATCGACATGGAGAAATCCTGAACTTGACAGACCTGCTGTGGCTTGTTGTGGTTGCTAGCAAATTAACAAAGGTGTGTGGAAGTCAGCAATACATGCAATGCATGGGTGGATGTGTGGTGTGGAGGTGCTGATGGTGCAAAAACATTGAGGAGGGGAGAGACAGACTGAGCACATGGGCCAGCTTTTATTGTCCCAGGTGAACTAGATCAGCTGAAAACCTCAGTCTGGAGTTGACCCTAGTATGAACTGCACTCATATGTTATTTTCAACCTGAGAGCAGAAGCATTTCCGAGGTTCAGCGCCTTGTTCAAGGACGCTTCAAACCAGCAGCGCAACTACTAATGGACACCCCGCCCTACCACCTGAGCCGCAGCCGCCACATGCAGTGCAAAGTGATTGGGTAAATGTAAGCTAGACATGGAGAGTAAACAGGTAATAAATCTACCTGACACCACTGTTCTTCAACGTTATGCCAATCCCATGTGTGGTCGAAGCTTTCCACTGGATTCATACGCATTTCCACTCCCATTTATGTTCTCACGGATTATACTGTACCACTGGACTGACCAACTGGCCGCACTCCCTAAAACATGGTTAAAACTTGGTGTATTCCTTTGACCACTGTAACCATTGTGTGTTTGTGTTTGTGTGTGTGTGGTGGGAGAGGAGGAGCGCTTGTCAGTTGATTTATGTGCTTCTGGGAAGCTGCACAGTGCAGCTGCTGTCATACCACAGATCAAAGGGGATTCCTCGACAGGCTGGGTGGGTGGAGGGGGGGGGCTGCGTGAGGAAGGGAGGACATGTTGGATGGGGAGGGAGGGGAGAGGTTGACGCAGTGAGGAGAACTTAATTAAGCTCGCTGCACTGACGTCAGCTGGTTCAAGTCTCTGAACTTCAGGAGCTGCTTCTGCTTTGAGAGAGTGATGAGGCCGCGGACAGAGACCTCGCAGTCTTTATCTGATCAGGCTCAGAATTAAAGCAACACTGGAAGGATTAGGGGGCTTCTGACTGGGACCACCCATGTAATCGATAAGGAGGAAAAAGCCCTAATGTACTAAGATTGCACTTGCAAAATCATACATTTCTCTGGATGAAGGTAAAAGGAAAATGTCACGGTTTAGTAAATGCCGCTGGGTAGAAGCCAGTTCTCGACTGCACTGGTCTTGCCAGAGGAAGCTGATTATTGAACATTTTTCATGCGCACAATGTAGCAGAACTCCGAGAGGTGTTTCTAATATTTTGTCCACATGATATACAGTTAATAACAGTGTCGTTTTTTCAGACTGTATTCATTTTTGCAACACTATGCGTATTTTATTGTGTTTGCTGCGACAGCCTATTATTTTCACCATGTTCATTAATCATCTAATCTAATCTGCAGAGTGATGCTGCTCTACCCTGATGCTGGTTTTGTAGCCCTTGTAATCCAATTGGTGCGTCAGTCGCTAATTCTGCGGAACAGCAGACGTCAATCCAGATGGCATTTAAAATCACCCCCGGGACACCAGAAATAACTCACACACAATAAATAATTTCAGCTGGGACATTTACCAGAAGATAATTAATTTTAGTGTTTCTTGAGTCCGAGCGTCGAAATCTGCCCTGTGTCATATGGTGGCCGACGAGGGCAAACATGCAAAAAAAAAAACACATGCAAAACAAATACACCAATGGAAACGTGGCGCAAATGAAAAACTGTGCTGCAGAATTCCAAAACAAATACATGAACAGCAAACACGCTGCAAACACACACAAACAAACACCAGAGCCTACAGGAAGAAAAACACTACAGCCAAAGGTAAAGAAAGATGACTCTCTCTCTCTCTCTCCGGTTGAAAACCAAGCTGCTCCACTTAGTGCTTCTTCTTTCTTGAAGCTTTTGGAGCAAAATGTGAAGAATATTTATGAAATTAATAAAAGTTTCATTTGACAGTGTGTGCAGAGTCAAAGCTTAATGTCAAAGCTAAATGTTAAGCGAGTCAAACTGAAGTAGATTTGCTGAGGGTGCTGTGGATGGAAGTGATGAAACATCGTTATGAGCTGAAACTGTTTCAGACTGACTGGTTAATTCAAGTTGTATGAATGCAAAGAGACAAAGAGACACAAAAAAGAGACAGTCTGGAGGAAAATGGCAAGTTTGGAAATCAGTTTGTCTGAGCTGTCACACGCTGCCACAGCAAACATCAATCAGCGAACGGCTGCACTGACTGCAGAGCTACTCCAGCGATCAAACCGAGCTCAAGATTCATGTCACTTTGCATCGAAAATACATTTTTCTCACGCGACGCCACGACGAGACTCCGACAGTCACTTAAAAGCATTTTGTTTAAATTACAGTTGCAATTCATGTTTTAAGGCAGGAGTCGGTGTAGGTGTTCAAGGCTAATGCGACACACGGACCACAACATGCACCATGAAGAGTGCTAATTATGAAAAGTAAGAACACAAACTGGAAGAAGTGCAGAGCTGCTTCTAAACTAACAGAAAAAATAAATGGATGACTGGCACAGTAACTTGGCAGGCAGAGGCTTTTAATGTGGTTGATTAGACCTCCACTCAGGTTTAATTTGGGTGGAGTTATCCTATGTTAGGTCACCACTGCCCCGCCCAAGTGAAGGAGAAGTCAGTCAACCCGTGTGCACATGAGCACACAGTCCAAGTGCAGGAGACTGAATAAAGTTTTTCAAAAGTAAAACCATGACTGCCTGCTCTACACTTCAGCTCACAGTCGACTGTTTTTAGTATACAAGACATTGGAAATGAATGTACAAACAAACTGCAAACAGGAAATAATATGAGACATGTGTCAAAGGACGCAAATACAACAGCCACTTCCAATTAAACTTAATTAAATCTCACAAAGGGAAAAGCACTTTATACGTTTTCATTGTTTGAGGTTTCCTGGAGTTGTCTCACCACCCTCTGCAATCTGTTTAAAGATTTCCAGCTGTGAGCACAACGTGCCTGCAAGGTTTAAAATTGATACGGAATAGAGGTGCGATTTTTATGGACTTCAAAAGGACTCCCACTCCCACATCCCACTAATTCAGTTAGTGTGTTTATTCCAGGATAGGCTGGATGGATTAAGATAATTTTTTTTGATGTGGCCTCTTGGTACTGTTACAAAATTGAACCCTTTTTTCTGTTTTGTTTTACTTTGAGAAGAACAAGACTGATAAGAGTGTTATTTATTTTCCAGTTGTTTATTTCACTTTGGAAGTATCACACTCATAAAACAAAATAGTCAAATTCCATTCCAAAGTCTTTTCTGGGGGGGATTTTGTAATGCATTTCAATGTTACAGCACTACAGTGCGTAAAGTTAACAGTCAAAAGGAAATCAGAACTTAACTTCTTAGTTAACTGTATAACAGTACAGAGTAAATAGTTTTCATTTTATTCTAATTTCTATGTTCTTTTTAATGTTGATATTTGCTTTCCTCTTGGTCTGTACATTCATTGTAAAGTGGACATTCAATTTAAAAAATTGCAGCTGTGAGTGGCTCGTCCTTTTCCTTTGTGCAAAGCAAGGTGGGACAATAAAGTCCATCAACAGTGACAGTCTTTGAGGAAACCTAATTTCAGTCTGATTATGTAGACTGTGGGTATAAACCTGCCCCTGAAATAAAACAAGCAGATCCTGCTGCTATCTGAGTGTTACTGTTGGCAAACTCCCCGTCACTACACAGCCTCCGAGCTAGCAACATGCACGCTAATCTGTGCTGAAAAAGTTCCCCTCACCTGCTCTCTAAAGGTATGAACATAAACAAGCAAGCAGCTGTTACCTTTTCTTTTGAGGGATTTGGCCATTTTAATGCCTCACCTCCCCACTTGCAGATGTTCCACCAAAACAAGCTCACCCTCAACACTTTTGCAAAGGCACCGTGGCTGCATCCTGTTTTGCTTTGCACCACCCAAGATGATTGCGACTGGTTAGAAGACTCGTATAGGTTTTCTCCCTATACGAGAATGATGACACAAACACAGCAAAACAGAGTTGAAACATATAAGAGGAAGTGACCATGAGAAAACAAGATGGAGAGAGTCGAAAACATTTGAGCAGACAGGAAAATGTCAAGTGCACAACTGTCAACCGATCCAGGAGAGAGGAAAAGAGGAGGAGGGGGAGGTGGAGGACAGGAGAGACAGGCGGGTGCCAAGTGTCAGGAGGACCGTCGAGACAGGAGTGGGACTGCGGGATAATTTGCGGTCAGCGAAAAGAGGATGAGTCAGAGGAGGAGGGGTGTGAGGAAGGTTAAGGAGGGGTTTACAGACAAGCCTGCGGAGGGTACTGAGAGGAAATCATCGGTGGCGTTCGTTTAAATCTACCTGGAGAGTCAGAGGGGTGCGTTTACTGCATCAAACGCTTCAGATTGTAAATATAAAATATAACCTCTGCAGAGGAAGTGAAGTATGTCAAGTTTGTGGCAGTAACTTCTCAAATATTTCACTGATGTCATGACATACTATAATATGCATTTAAGGTATAATATGTCACTTTTTTTTTTTGGACGATGCTGGTCTATTTGATAGGCCTATTAACAGGGGAAAATGGCTCAGCTTTAAGCAATTTCCATGATTGTTGGCCAGCTTCTGTAAGTAGCTGCGTTGGTTGGCATAGCCTAACTGGACCGAGGAGCAGAGTTTACTGTTAGCATCACCAGGCTGAAGGAAGGCACAGACAGTTGAATGATTCAGCTGATGGAAATGCAGCAAAAGTAGGACAAGTTGGTTTTATAGACCAGTAGACAGCTAAACAGAATATCATAAATCATTTCTATCTATGGTGCAGGACATATAGAGGCCATTTCTCATACTTCTCTACATTCTCATAGAGAATTGAAAACAAAATGAAACAATGATCAAATAAACGAAATGGTTCTGTTCTGCCTTCAGAGGAACTGGGGCCTTGAACAGAACCCCTGCTGGACAGAAGATTTTAGACTGTGATGGACGCCCTCAGCAAGCACAAAAGAGTCCTATGACTGCAGGAGGAGTGCTGCAAATTAAAACCTGAGCCCCTCGAGAATAAATTACACAGCAAACACAAACGATGCATTCATGTGCCCGGCAAAACTGTGCGATATGTTGGTGCAACACAGCCAGCAGTTATGCAAATTTGTAAATTGGCCGGCTGTAAGGCTCTGAAACGAGTTCCTCCCCTGTGGAGGGTGACTCTCTTTATTATCGTCCTCCTCTTCATCGCTGTCACCATCGCTGTCCTCTGGAGATTCTGGGATTTGTCTTGGCGTTGCAGATGTTGTGAAGTGCTGCGCAGGCTGTAATGACTTTGCAGACCTTATCGGGCGACCTCTCCATGTAACGCATGAAATCATGTTTTCAGCTGGTCAGTAACCCGCTCAGCTACTGTCTGTTTTCTTATGGGTCCTGAAAGTCCATACAAATAAATCAGCAAATGCATTTCCAAACAATTAAAAATAATGTGAGTAATTCATGACAGTGTAGCTATTTCATGGAGTCCAGGGCATTTGCTGCTCTTTAAATTTTATTTCCATGCATAACTATGCTAGCCTTCTCAGCTGTTGTGTAGCTGTGGCCTCTGGTCTGGATGGAGGTAAGGAGTCAGGAGCCATGGCTACTGGCTGGCACATAATACGCTTGAAAAAGCCGTCTCAGGCCACTCTCAGAGAGTATCCTGGCATCATGTGTTGAGCCTGGCCATTTTGCAGCAATGTCCAAAACCTCGTGGTCCGCAGTGGAATCAATTTGATGCTGCTGTGCCTCTTTCTGTTGACATTTCCTGATGGTGCGATAATGCGGATGTGCGTCCCATCAGTTCCACCGACAACACCGGGGACGCCCGCTAGGTCCACAAATGCCCTTTTGTGAGTCTGCAAGGCGCGGACGTCCAGTGGAAATGAGATGAACCGAGCCACGAGATGAGGCTGGGAAACTGCTGTAATAGTCTGTGTGATCGCTCTGCTGATGGAAGGTTGCCACAGAGACAAGCCCCTGCTGCACTGCTGCATTTTTCAAGTGGCCAAACATCTTAGTGTTGCGATCACTTTAGTGAGTTACAGCGTTATCACGTTGGGTCGATAGAGATCAGCTTCAGATGTTATCCCCGCGTGATCTAATCTGTAGTGTTTTATTAAATCGCTGCCATTCAGCATTTGGAGAATATCTCTCCTACCTTTTCCTCTTTCGACCATTTTCTCCTCTGCTTAAGAAACTCTTAAGACTCTTTAAAGGCCTCCTCCCTTCTCCTAACAGTTTTTCACAATAGGAGCTCTCTTAAGGGCTAAGATGCTTTGTGAACAACGTTTATCGTTACCATAATGCAGTCTTGACTGGAAGGGGAAATTCTTACAAAACATCAACAACAAAGTTCTTAGAATTTCATCACTTGGAAACTTTATGAATACGTCAGGTGATTCGTCAGAGTGAGGAAGGAAGTCGGCGAACGTGACCGAATGTGTCATGTTTAACTTTAAAAAGTTACCTCTGGCAGAAACGACATACTGTGCGTTTAACTGCATCCGCTATGCAGACAACAACAAATGCCATTGGACCATATATGGAAAAATTAATAAGGGGTGTAAATTTAGATTAATTAACAATAATGAAGAAACAAATGTATAAATTGCCTCTATAAGAAAACACAGACGTGCAGCAGTGAGAACAAGACATTAAAGAGAAATAAGATGAATTTAATTAAATAACCAGCACGACATCAAATGAGTCTGAGTCATATAAAATGTGAGACAGCAGCCAAATGAGGGAAACAGAAACTGTCATGAGCAGCTACTGAGACAGAGGCAGGACTACAGGACAACTGATGGTCAGGTCCAATTACCAGGAAAAATACTCCTTCAGGCAGATGACGCTGTGGGTAAACACTGCTCTCTGACAGGTGTGTGTGTGTGTGCCTGTGTGTGTGTCAGAGAGAGAGTTAAAGAAAGACGGAAAGGGTGAGGTGTGTGTGTGTGTGTGTGTGTGTGTGCGTGCGTGCGTGCGCACATGCGGGCGGGTGGGTGGTGCCATTAAGAAAGCAGAAACTGTGCTTTCATACATCGCTTGCGATTTTAATTTACTGCTCATGTTCTTTCTGTCTGGCACCAAACTGTTAGCACAATTTCCTCCAACATACAAGTGCTCTCAGTTAAATAAGGTGATTGGGATTCAGAGCACAGCTCAGGATTGTATTTCTCCAACAGAGAGGGAAGTATAGCAGCACTGGAAGCACACAGACCCAAGCAAGTCACTGACGAATCATGGTCATTTGCTTTATGCTCACGTGAACCACCCGGCCTCACATCTCACTGTGTCGTGCTGCTAAATGTTAAAAATGGAATCTGGGTGTTGGCTTGTTTTCCCCCGAGGAATATTTTGCTACTGCAAAATGGTTTGCCTCGCTGTTGGTGTTGTTTGCCTAATTGCAAGCCTTAGGGCCTTTGCTAAATGAATAATTGTTTTCTGACTGCAATCGCTACTGTTCTGTCACAGGCATGCATGCTGGTGTGCATTCAGCTGCACTTCTGTACTTGTATCAATATAAAGCATCTCACTGTGGCATTGATGAACCAGCTGTCAATCGTCCGTAAATTTGTGCAATGAAAACAGAGCTATAACATGGACTTTAGAGGTCAGGGGACTGATACAGGGCAAATGGAGCAGCGAGGCTCCCCGCTGGTTGGGTATATTAGGGCAATTTTTTAATATTTTGGCAAATGACGATGACGATGAGCGTAATTGCTGTAGGTGAGAAGACAGGCACCACCTGATTATCTTAGCTTAGCTTAGCTTAAAGTCTGGAAGTATCTGGATCTGTAAATGGTGACAAAACCCTCTACCAACATCTCTAAAGCTCACTAATTAATCTGATATGATCCGTTCAATCTGCACAACAACTAGAGTGCAAAAATGACAAGCTTTGATTTTACAGGGGGAACCGTGCGCTGGACTATGTCTTGGTTAGGTGCAGTGACTTGAGTGTTGTTGTATGAATTTGTTACCTTCAGGCAGATCCAGGCTAGCTATTACCCCTGTTTCTGGTCTTTATGCTAAGCTAACAGACTGCTGGGTGGAGCTTTATATTCACTGAACAGGCATGAGTGTGGTATCAGTCCTCTTATTTGACTCCAGGGAGCAGTAAAGCTTATAAGCATATGTCCCAAAATGTCAAACTGCCGTACTCCTTTAATTGAGAAGGCCACATTTTAGGTTCCAAAGGCAGTAAACATGATGTGAGAACACTCAGGATCATTCATTTCCCTCCTAAGTGAACCGTGCCTCCACTTCTATTCTGCGAAATAAGCGCAGCAATAACAATTCATCGTAATGATAATTCACCAGGACGCGGTCTTTTCCCTCGGGCCCTCTATCCCACCCGACTCCACCACTGGACAGAAGTGTTGGCCAACCAGTAGAAGTCACTGGAGCAGCAACAGGGAAATCATTGCGTGCCTTCCTCAACTCATCTATGTATACTGCCAGCTGAGTTCACCACAGCACCCCCATCCAGGCTCGAGGCTCTGCTGCTGGGAGCTGAATCTTGTTTCCTGCTGTGGTCTGTGAGCCTGCGCAGCCTTACATCTCACTCAATATCTCAATGACACTATATAGACCATTAAAATGAAGCAAAATAACAACTGATACTACAGACAGCCTCTAAAGATGCTTAATAAAATGTGAGTGAGAAGCCGAGTCGGGCTCCAAGCTGCTGCTGGATAAAGAGCACTGGCAGCATTAACAGCAGCTTTAGTATCAGCTAAGTTTATCTCTCTCAGCCAGCAGTGGGCCTTCAGCCTGCTCCGACACAGCGCTCCTTCAGACACATCCAGACACACACCTGCAAATCGTTCACACACGACACACAAATGCTCTCAGGTAAATCTCCTGCCCCTGAGTGTTTTTCCTTTTATCCTTTGTGTGTTATTGTACGTTCAAAATGTATTTACCGTGCGAGGCCCATCCTGTCACAATGGAGGAGAGCGAGCACTGCGTCGCTGCACAGGAAAATAAATCTCTGCCATTCAAAGGCCCCGCTCCACTGACACTGTGATGTGATGAGCTCTGCTGAGCCTGTCCTGTGGACCCCACTATAACACACACACACACACACACACACAAATCATTGATCATCTGTGCTGATTTCCACACCGACTGCCTGGTTACAACATCTCAAACCAGCATTTTGACCTCCTGACCTGATGTGTCCCCAAGTGATTGAAAGACGCATTGAACAATTTTGAACTTTAGCAATGCTGCTAAGACATGAACGTATTGGTAATTATACTCCAATACTAAACTTGCGTCTGTCATGCCTTCATGCAGAAGGTGAAAACAGCACCCCTTTTCTGGTGCAAAACTTTATTGATTTTTGTCTGGTAATGACACTGAAGAAACTTGCAACAAAAAGAGAAAAGTTGAATGCTATTTACATATTATCAAAAACATGAATTGCATGTTTGTTTGTTTTTTGAGTCTCATTAAATTTCCCCTGTCCAGAAAAGTTCAATGTTGCCCAAACTGACTTTCTAGAGTCACAGCTGGACCAACAACCGGATTCAAACCACGAATGTTGTGATTACATGGCACACGGCTTCCTTTTGGGATATATATATACTGTATATGTATATTATTAATTCTTAATTGATGCCAACAACCTCTTTCTTAGTTTCTCCAGCTGACATTTGCTTTATCATGGCGGCTGTCATGGTTACTTTGAAATTTGTGATTGTGATGCAAAAGCGAAAAACTCTCCAAATCTGAGCTAATTTTTGCTTGTGCTCAAACCTGGTTTGGATGTTAGAAGACAAGCATGGGTGCAGGTATGTTATTAAGAGGGCAAATCCATCACTGACAATTCCATTGAATTAGCACCATGACAACACTGGGAGGCTCAGCAGTAAATTGAGGCTTAAAAGTTAAGCATTGTATGTCAGGATTTAAGGGATTTATAGAATGACGGTGAAGTCACCAGAGCCCTGACAGCTATCCCTGCTCTCACTGACAGGCCTCCCCGCCTGCAGTCTTTTTATTTATGTTTCTTACACAGTGTCACATAAAATCAATCAATCACTTATTCGCTCTCACACACACACGCATACACAAATACAGACAGCTACAGGCATGACTGCTAACACACACACACACTCGCACAACAACACACACACACGGCCAAGAAACAGAGGTGGGTGATGTCATTAGGGTTTCTAGGCGACCTGTCATTGAACCCTCGGGCCTCTGGTTACAGTAGAGTTGGAAAGATGCGGTCACTCAGCTGTCAATAATACATGAAGTGTAACTAATGTGTTGGTGTATAAACAGGTTACATACAGTAAAGTGCACAAAAGGAAGGGGAACACACACTTTGCAAGTGCTGTGTGTGTGTTTGCAAAAGTGTGTGTTTGAAAGGATCTGGGCAATTAAAGCGAGAGGTTTATTGTGTGTGTGTAAAACAGTTCTCGGCACAGTGGGACAGTAAAATCTCTCAGATACCGTTTACCTTACGTCCACAAATCACTACCTAGATTACTTAAATCTCTTTAATGGTGCGTGTGCATGCGTGTGCGTGCATGGCAGCACACATGGGTTTCCATTAATCAGGTGGTGGATGTTGCACACACAGAAAGCTAAAGAAGCAGGCAATACTGTTGCTTTAAAAGGGCCAATAAATAAAGTTTTGAATATACTGTATGTATCTGAAAGGTGAAGGGGGTCACTGATCAATACCACTGACTCAATAACTAGGATTACAGAGATGGCAATATTCAACCTGATTAAGACAACAGCTGGTATAAAAGTATCTTAACCCAAACATGGACACAGTTTACAGAAATATTATCACTATTATCATTCATTTAAAGGGTACAGCAGTAAAGTTAATTCCAAAATAATAGTCATGTCTGCACAGTAACGTTAAATAAGTTGTAGCTGGCAGCCAGTTAGCTTAGCTTAGCACAAAGACTGGAAACAGGGGGAAGGAGCTAGCTTGGCTCTGACCTAAGGTAACCCAAACAGCCTACCAGCAACCCTGAAGCTAATTAACAGCTAAATAACAACATATATCTTGTTTGTTTAATCTCCCTTTTCTGAATTCAATTTTATCTCTTTCACAAAACTAAGACTAGCTTAATTCTAATCAACTAATGATAAATTTGTCAACCAACCCTACAAGGAAGGTACTGGCTAATAGCTAGCTACTTAAACCTCCTTACCAACGCAAAGTGTAGTTCTTACACTTTGCTTTTTGTGATCTTAAAAAATGGGATGTCACATGGTAAGTAGATTTGGACAAGGCCAGGCTAGCCTTTCCTCCCTGTTTCCAGTCTATGAGCTAAGCTAAGCTAACCAGCAGCTGACACTAGCTTACAGACACAATAGCATCAATCTTCTCATCTATCTCTCAGCAATAAAGCAAAAAGGCACATTTCCCAAAATGTCGAACTATTCTGATCAGAGATCCTCCTGCTTGATACAGCATGTCACACGCTCTATCTGAGGTTTTTGCCATTTGTCTGAGTGTTTCCACGAGCTCTAGTACCTCAATCCACTCTCATATGTATTTCTAAAATGACTTTGTGTCCCAGAATGAGGATAAACTGCGGAAGCAACAAGAATAGTGAAGATAAATTGCCAGTGTAATGAACTCTGATGGGGATGTCATTACTTGTTACTTGTCGTTGCTCTGCACCGTGTCATACATTTGAATGGTTTTATATTCAACCTGTCAAATCAGCTTCATCAAAACACTGTGCCATGCTATTCCAAATAACGTTAAAAGACATATTATTCCAGTCTGCAGTGATAACTCCATCAGATGCTGCCATGCATGCCATTAAACACTCACTTTTGCTGCCACACTCTCAGCTATCGAACACTGAAGGAAGCACATGGAAGCCGTTTCACACCTGACTATTCACGCTGTCAAGCTTACTTCTCAAATGCAGGAGGTTTTACTGTTGTGAACTCGACGCACACATGCCGGGGTCACGAGGAGAGGTCAGGTCTGGGTGGAGGTTATTGATGAAGTGATCGGTGGAGGAGGGGCCTCGTTACCTTAACAATCCACTGACTCTCACTGCTGAAGAAGAAAAAACTGCAAGGGCTGATATGATCCTCATGTCATGCAGACATAAAAACAAATACAGATAATAGGAACATCTTAGTGATGTGCTGATAGTTGTAGTTGCTTTTGCACAATAATCATGTAGTAAATTTTGGACTCTGCCATGCATGTACAGTATGTCTTGGACTGGTATTCAGCCCAGATTGCAACATGGAATCATATGAAGTTCATCCGGATGAAGGCTGGGATCCTACCAATGATCCTATTATTAGAAAGTCTTTTATGCCTAGCAGCTATTCGTTCTAGCTGTTGATCCGTCTTCAGTCCTATACATAGCAGCTTTATGACATTACTCTTCTCTAGTTAACCGTCAGGAGCCGGATTGGGACAAAACACCGGAGATCAGGAAATCTGGTCTTTGTTCTTCCTGCTGTCTGTGACAGTGATTATATAACCCTGCCCCCCCTTACATAAGTGTCATTAGTCAGCTGTAAATTTCAAACTGTTAAAATAAGTTAGAAAAACCTTCGGCCTGCACTCCTGGTGGCCTGGATTGATAGGTTTAACATAAATACTTTTGTTTCTAGTGATAAACTGTAATTCTGGAGAGCGTCTCAACATAATGTCCCACATAATGTTAGATGTACCTTGATGCAACTGGTTTCATGCAATAGGAAGCAGGAAAACTGCTGTAAATACATGAATGTGTAAAGAAAAGCTTGTATCAGTGTGGATTTTGGAGAATAGTGGCTAAACTTAGCAGTTAATTAAGCTCATTAAAACAACAGTGGGTAACATCATTTATCAGACAACAAGGAATATCAAACTTCTTATCCTCTTTCCCAGAAAACTGTCGCGTGTAACTCTGATGTGATGTGATTTGCTGTGCCGTCCGTCGCCGACAGCGCTGACAGCGTCGTTGTCTCACTGAAGGAATCAAACTGAGGCTGCTTCACACCACACGTCAGCGCAAGTCAGTCGCCACTTCTCGGCGAGCTTGCCAAGGCTCAGAAATGACCAGCTGGCGCAGAGAACATCATGGCCAAAACTGCGCGGCCAAGCCAATTTGCATTTGCATGTCAAATCATTTCACTCCGTTCCCCAAAGTGCACTAACACTATAAACTGGGAACAATTACATTTAACGCCACGACACGGTCAAGCTGGCAGGAGTGGAGGAATACAGAAAGGTATTAATTCAAACAGATGGAATGTAAAGTGATTTGGGGTAAAGCTGTATGTCTACCGCACCATCTTTTTAAATATTAATGTTCCGACTTATTTCCACATCACATAAATTGAGCTCTCAGGAGGATTTACCCGACGAACAAGATTAACGCTGAGTCCTATTATGAATACAAGGCAAAGCAAATGTATTTGTTCATGTAGATGAAAATCTTTCAACTTCAACCTGAACAATAGAAAAAAAAAAAAACATTTGGCACACACACATTTGAAGTGCTCCCTCTGGGATGTACAGTGTCTTGAGTTGCGATAGCGTGGCCCAATTCTCAGAGGGGGGAAAAAAGCATCTGTCACTATAGCCCCAATAATCTGCTTTCTGCTCTCATTTTGTTCAGGTTTGGGAGTTCTTAGACTCAATTCTGTGGCATAAAACCCTTCTGAGGGGCTGTCGCAGCGGAGATTTGTGAATTTGTGGCTCTTTCTCACTCTGTCAGTCTCTTCCTTACTGAAAAAACACCTCTTCTTATTTCCTATTTGTAGCACTTGGCTCAACCATGGATCCCATCGGTCAGCCGAGGTAATGGACCGTCTTTCAATGAGGACAAGAAGGATTTTTAATTTGTGAAATACTGGTGCCTTTGCTGTACGCTGTGTGCTCTAAGTATCAGCCGGGGAACAGAACAGCCTGGATGCAGCGCTCTCATGGTTACTGACCTAAGAGTCGAAAAGATGCAGAGAGAAACAGACGAGATGGAGGGTGAGAATATGTCTGTGAGTGAAAGTGAGAGACGGAGCCTGTGAGTGGCTTAAGACTGTTTCTCTCTCTTTATCCTTTCCTAGAGCTTTACAGGGAGCTCATGCCTTAAGTGGCAATGGTACAAATGAAAAAAAAGAACATCTGTTGTTTCACTTCTGGGTTCAGTTTATGTCATTTTTCTTTACTTCTCTCAAGCTCACTCGCTCTTCTGGGCACACACTGCCCCAAAAAATCCCCTCAAGAAAAGTAAATCAAGTATGAATGAAACATTGCGGATTTTGTTTGAGTCCATCCTTCTACAATATGTTACACTGTGCAAGAAATCCATAGTCCTCGCTCGGAGGGAAAAGACATTTCAAAGTTCAGCCAAAACTAATATAAGGCTAGAGCTAAAGGAGCAATGAAAAGATCAGAGCCTATCCTTTAAATGACTGAGCTCAGAATGAAAGTCTGGGGCAGTGAGTGTGGATGCAGCCCAGCTCCCGCCATTCTCGATTTACTGGTCAAAAACACTAAACTATTGTTGACCATGACTCAATTTAAAAAAAGTGTTGTGAAATATGTTCCGCTTGTTTCACGTCACACATAATATCAATGTTGTGCAGTTTGAGAGAGCGAGAGAGGGCACAGGTGATGTTTAGAACAAACGCTGGGATGGAGAGCACGTGCACACAGCCGTGTTTCTATCACTTCAGAGGACTTACATTCATTTCCTGGAGAGTAACATGAACTATAACCATAACCGCTGCTTCCCTGATGCAGGGAGGGGATGTTGTCATGTGAGCATGAAAGGAAAGAGCATGCACAATCATATTTAACTGCTATATGACAGCTTATTTGTGTTATTTAGCATAATTTATACTAGCATCAACAGTGATGAATGCGAAAGGCTTGCTAAAGCTCACTGAATGAAGCTAAACTGAACTGAGTGATGGAGCAAAGGAGGAAAGGATGGAGGGACTTCTCAGGGAGGAAGGGTGTGCGCGAGGGAAAAAGATGAAATGCCTTGGAGGGAGGAGAAAACAACATGTTGGCGTGAAGCAGGAGCAACAGAACAGAACATCCTCTTTGGTCTGAAATGACGGCACATGCAGCGGAGGGAAGATAACAATGTGTGTGTCTTTACGTACACAGAAGAGAGAGAGAGAGAGAGAGAGAGAGAGAGAGAGGATGCCCGCTCACATCACGTACCATCCTTTGCAATATGGGTCAACATATCCCTCCATATAAACCCAGCAGCATGTGACTGTGGAGCCTGTTACATTTCATGCTATTGGGCTCAACCTGGGAAAATAGCAGCATAAATAAAAGCCACTTTATAGAGAGAACCATCACCACATTTGCATATGGCAGCACTGAAAGTTTAGCATTATTAGCCCCATGAAAAACACACTGAACGCCAGACACACACAAATTGTCATTTAATATGTCTCTGTTTACTGTCAAGCTAGCTAACTATTAGCTCCTGTCACCCTCTGTGTATCACATGAGCCTGCTTTTATATCCTGTCACAAACACATGTTTGCTGACACAAAGAGAACGACGTCTCTATAGCAAATAACCAGCTGGTGTATGAAACTTATACTGCATGCAGTAATCATTTTAAGGTTGGGGGACAATGTGAGTTGGAAATGGAGTGACAAAGAAAAATGAGGGGTTGTGTTAGGTTGTGCTTAGGTTGTGTTTTTTGTCTCATCATCAGCTCTGTTGCTCATGTGCAGAGCAGGTGCAGAGAACTGATGCTGAGACAAAAAGACACGCACACTTATGTACTCTGCAAAAATGTCCACACACAGAAGTGTGTAACATAACCTTGAACACATACATGTACACACACAGTTGTACTGTATACACAGCATTGTGGTGAAACTGCCCGGCTTTTCACAGTAATGTATACTAACCACTCATCCATCCCTCTGTCCTCCGACCAGGCCTGAATTCTGTAGTCTAACAGCTGCAAATGCGATGATCCCTTACCGAGCGTGCACACATACACACACATACACAGACACGCCCGCACACACAGCCATATGCTCACAAACATGCAGACATTTGCACATGATGCAGAGGCTCTCTGACAGACTTTATAGCCACATCAGACCCGGCAGGGTTGAGATTTTCTGCCAGCTGCAGATTCCAGGTTAACTCTGAAAGAGGTTTCAGATCTTTTTAATGCAAATCTCTTGAATGGAATGAATTAGAAAAACTGCTAAATCAATAAAGACTGAAAGGCTGGTGTCCCCTCTAATTTGGACTTGAATAAATCGGGGACGTTAAACACACTCACACACCATTTCAGCAGAACTGAATGACGGCAACTGTCTGCACCAACAAGTAGCTACAGGGAGGTAAGAATCAATACAACAGCGCAGGTAATTACCCCATTACCAGCTGAGTGGCAGGCTTTCAAATTCCTGTATTGTTTGAAATCAAAGTACTGTTATGCATAATTTAAAAAAGAAAACTGTATATCCTGAATTATACTTAGCATATATTGTTTTTATTTACAGTGTGTTATTGGTAAAACAATGGAAAATCTTCTCAGTACATTTCATTAATGTCAGTCAGCTTGTATATAGCTTGAACATAAATTTACATACGTGTGTGTGTGTGTGTGTGTGTGTGTGTGTGTGTGTTAACTAAGAATAAGCCACATGAGAACAGACCAAACACATCATATATTTACAGATAATAAGTGCATTGTTTGGATTTTAAGAGTACCACCACTGACAACTGATAAATTCAAGTAAAGTTGAGCCAAACATTATAACAATTAATAGTTAATAGAAACAGTGCATCCTCAGCCTCTCTGTGTCTGTAAAAACATTTCATTTCAACAATTCATTGACTGCATTGATACCTGACTATCAATTAGTTTAGGTGGTTAATGTGCATCATGTGAGCTAACGCACCGGCTAATGCTTAGCTGTCTTGAACAAGTTTGGTTATGTTTAATTCATGAGGTGCCAACACTGTGTCTGGACTAGACAGTGGCCGATGAATATGGATTCAGGCACTTCTACACACACACACACACACACGCACACACGCACACACACACACACACACACACTCACTGAAACCAAGCACAATGCAATAACTGCATATTAGAAACTTCTGACACTAACTGCCCCATTGAGGGACTTTTCAAGACAGCATTTAAGTTTTTGTTTTCCTGGTGTCAGGTGGGTGTTCCTGCGAAAAAGTGCCATCACCAGAAATGAGACAGTCTGCATTTCTGGCAGCAACAGCCAGGGC
Source organism: Chelmon rostratus (assembly GCF_017976325.1). NCBI lineage: Eukaryota > Metazoa > Chordata > Actinopteri > Chaetodontiformes > Chaetodontidae > Chelmon > Chelmon rostratus. The sequence continues at coordinate 15,311,512 of NC_055674.1, read as the reverse complement.
AGTTTATGACTTTTTTAGTGCCGTGGGCGAGACACCAATGGTGCTCTCAGTAGACATCAAACACCAAAATGGACTCCACTTGAGTTTATTTTGATAATCAACTAATTTCCATTCTACTTTTAATAGACTGTCAGCTCAGTGCGACATAAATGTTAATGTCTATCCACACTCTATCTGCACAGGACCTTTCTGGATGCCCACTCTCTTGTTCAGAGCTTCGACTGTCTGCTTCCTGGTGGTGCAACCAACTGTGAGGGACGCCCCCTTGTGGCCAAACCCAAACATATTTTCTCTCAAAAGCTGTACCATTACCAGTTAATTCTTCCTTAACTCTTCCAAGAGTGAAGGTATATAATAGCTTAGCAGTTATTTGCATAAATGATCATAATAGCTTAGCGTTTATTTGCATAATGGAGTAAAATATTACCAATTGATTTTGTAATACATAGCAGCTAACAGAGCTTACTAGAGTGGCAATAAGTGAACACACTGGGTCAAAAAACATTAGCAGCCCCAAGCACAAGCAGCTGGACAGGCGAAAAAGGTTGCTACTTTCAGAAATTCAAGCCACAATGCCGAACAGCGTTTGACAAACGATCTCTGCAAAGTGCAGCACAGAGACACTCCAGCCCCAAAACTGTCTTGTAATTTCAGTGCAGGTTGTTTGCAGGGTGGCTCTTGTGACAGCGGTGAGCAGCCACGGACACAGAGAGGACACAGAGAAGCAACCTATCCTGTCAGCCAGGCCAAGAACATTTAACAGAAGCAGAGAAGCTGAAGTCACCCGTCCCTTCTCCTCTTGTAAGATCATCATTGCTTCTTTCTCTCCTTTTCTTTCAACTGTCCACCTTTTCCATACCTTCCCTCCTTCACGCACACCCACCTGCTTAAGAGCAGGGATGCTGCTTGTGATGTGAGGTGTGGTTTAATGTCATCCTGCCCAGGGAAGGGGATAAAACTCTGGTCATATTAAGTGCACAATATAAAATGTGGCTTTAAGAGGCAATCGAAACTCCCCTCAGATTTACAGCTGTGAAGAACAGGAAGCAACTGAGACCAAATGATGTGTGTTCACGCTAATGGTGGTTGTACCCTGACAATATGAGTCATAGAACATCAGATTTGACCAAACATGCTGAAATGACTGCAGACAGCTGCTTCACCACATAAAGCTCCAGCGCCACAGGGTCGTGTGGGGCATCATTAACCTGGCGTGGATGGCACATCTCACCTTCGTCTTCTAATCAAACTGTGATGCGGAAGCGCGATCTGATCCACCTTCAGCAAACAGCCTCTACATACAAGGTCCGGACAGATGTTAGCCTCGACGAGCCAACAGTGCCTTGTGCTTAGAAAGCTTGGCATAACAAACTGAACAGTGGTTAAACTGCCACCTGGACCGATTCTCATTTCCTTTCTTCCCATGGTTTAACTGGAACAGTCAATATTCGTGCGGCCTTAACAAGGTTGGAATTTAACACCCACCACTGGCCGAAAGCCGATGAATTTGTGAGTTGGCAGGTGAACAAAGGAGGCATTAGCTACGTCTCCTCTTGCACCTCAACAAATCAGAGCAAGCTCCAGGCGACTGAACGCCAATTTGATTGGACATTCAAAGCCTGAAAGCAATTAGTCAATTGTTCATTCATTCACACAGCTGACTCTGGCTGTTTTAACAACTATGTGGTGTCCCACTGCGGGTGTGAAGAGAACAACTGATTTCAGTAGCCCTACGCAAGAGGAGGCAATTCAAGCTCACGAATCAAAAGCTATAAGGTGATTTTTCAAAGAGAAGTGGAGAAGAGCTGACAGCGGGGAGTTTCGTGACTGGCTAGTTTTCCATGAGAGTATTCGGTCAATGTTTCACTCTGTCTACAATACACTTTGGCAAGCAGCGAGACAAACAACAGCTTTATTGTGGGTACGAAACATTAGACCTGGAGGTGATCAAGAACTGTGAAGCCCCCAAATGCCTGTAGGAGGTGATCTGCATCAACAAAGAAAGGGGCGCTCTCAGGCCTGAAATCAGCTCAGCTTCTCTTGCTGGGTTGATATCTAATGCTAATGTCTTTGTACTTCATTGCAGATCAAATGAAATAAAGGAATAGCTACGTGGGGTAGCTGAAGTAGAGCAGAGGTAGAAGCAGGCCGTTTCCTCCTCATCAAGTCAGGTAGGCCAAATGACAGATGTGACATAAGACGAGATCTTATACATCCGTCTGTGTATGAGAGGCAAGGTGGAGGTGCGCTTTGTTGGGACACAGGCAGTGGAGGGGGCGAACGGAGAAAGCATCATCGATGCATAGCTGACTTGATGAGGGGAGTCTGTGGAGACGACAGGTGGCAGAACAAGCTGGTAGGATGTACAAATGATGGGACGTCAGTGATGACAGGGGAGGAATGAAGTGTGGTCAGCAGTCTAAGAGCAGATAATCACACCCACGACCGGAGCTGGTTTTCAAACCTTCAGTGGAAATCAGTGCTGTGGAAAAACAGCGAGAGGACCTGCGATCAGGCCTGCATGCGTTTTATCACAGAAAGACTCTGAACAGAGCAAACCTGAGCACAGGTTTAGGCTGCTGCCGCAGTAGACGAACTAACTGACTGTCCGCAAGAGCGACAACTGATCTAAACCAGACCAGCAGTCCCTTCTGAAATACAGGTTGTACCAAAAGGGTGACGAAAACATCATTTCTGAGGTCCTGGGTAAGGTTACAATTTGGGTTGAACAGTCCACAATGAATGGAAGTCAATGCAGTGTCCTAAGGATAGCTGTACAAACCTAACCATAACTTGATGAATATTAAACGAACACACCAACCACTTTGGCTCTGGTTGGTATGTAATTGTACAAATTTACCCAAATAAATCAAATACATAAAAACAAAAAGAAGTCAGCTTTACATAGTGGTTTTGAGCACAGTACGCAAACCTTGAGACTGGCTGTAGAGTACCAAAAAACTGCAGTGGACAAGCTGTGAACACATTGACATGTTACTATCTTATAGAGTTGATACAAAAACTACGTTATCACTAATTAGCTGCTTATATACACACATCTAAAACCAAAAAATAAGATGAAGGACACTAAAACACACAAACAGGATACTGGAGAATGAGGTGCTAATTCTCTATGAGTTTGTCATGGCAAACATCAGCTTTCATATTACACACAGCCATGTTATCCATTATTAATCCTCAAAATATTGATTGGTGCAGTGTTAAAAGAGCCAGATAAACAACACATGGACAAAAGGGACATTTCCTCTCCTGATATGTAGGCTGATATAGACAAGTTGTCTATTTACACATCCAGCAGATACAGAGTGCCATTAGCCTTCAGTTTCAATATTAACTCTGCTTTCTTTGAGACTGTCATCGTGTTATGATGTCAGGATGTTCCCCATAGTGGAAAGGCTGGATATCATAAACATAACCTAACACAATCACACTGCCCAGCTGTAAGCCACCATCTTGCGTGCAGCAGGCAACATGTTGAGCCATTAAAACAACAACAATCATTTTCTTACGGATGCTACGAAGTCCCTTTTATCTGGAGTGCCTGCCTTTATGCAGAGCAATGTAGCTTACAGCATTAGCATTTCACCAATCCTGCTTTGTTTTGCCTTCCTCTGGCAGGATTTAACTTTTTATTAATGTTTGGATTACTGGGTCATAACAAGCTCACTGCTGGCTGCACAGTGAGATACCACATTACAGTCGTGTTTTATCCAAATCCAATCTTCTGCTATTGTCGAACGCGTAAAACTGCACACACGCACACACACACACCGCCGCAGCCGACACAGGGCATTCCCTCACTTCAGCGCTAACTGCACACACAAAACACACCGACAGGCATGCATAGCGACACATCTGTAAACTCACAATTACACCACAGATAAGCCTAATCTGGAGCTGTAGTTGTGTGGGTTTTCTGTTCTGAACTGTGTCCGTGATTAAATTCCCAGGCATGATTACTGTTCAGTGTGGAGATGATGCCTCTAGGCTGCGTGTGTCACACATCAATACATTGGAGCGGCATGTTATCCGGTGATGGCGGCAACAGTGCGACTTAGGAGAGTAATACAGCACTCAAGTGGATGATAAAACTCAGTTTTGCTGCATCTGTTAGGACTGAGAATTATCTAGTGTACTACTTTAGCTGCAGGGGTAAATGAAGTGGTTATGCATATTTCTCTATCTAGGCCACAGGGAAGATTGGGAGGCAGAAGGGGGCGGTTGAGGGGGGGTAATGTGATTGTCAAGACACGCAGAATTCCCACTTTGCTGTGGAAGCTGAGACTGTGCGTGTTTGTGTGTGTGTGTGTGTGTGTGAGTGAGTGAGAGGGAGAGGCAAAAAAGAGGGAAAGAGAGGATGAAGGAAGAGAAAGAAAGCGAGAGATGAAGAAAGCAAGCCCGTAGAAGAGCAGGGCAGACTTTAAAGCCCTCGCTGATATTCAGAGTAAAAACATCAATATTCAGCCACAGTATAAAGCTGAACTGCAGGCTTGATTCTCTCTCTGTCGGTGATACTGCAGAGCTGGGAGGAGGACTTCTTCCTCTCCCTTCCTCTTTCATGTGTTCAGCTCTGTGGAATCCATAGATAAGAGGCACACATAACGCACACAAACACACACGCCGGGAAAACACACACACACACACGCGTGCTGTGGTGTCGTTTAAGCAAAGCGGCGCACGCGGAGGTGAGTGTGTGACGGCTTTGAGAATGTTTTCAGGTTACACTGTAAGTTCAAACGCTCACACAGAGGAGAAGAAGAAGAAGAGGAGGAGGAGGAGGAGGAGGGGATGGAGGGGAGTGGGGTGAGTTTGTTGCTATGCAACCAGACGGTGCTGTTTGAGAGCATAGCTATCCACTCTGCAATGAGTTAATGCATGCCTGCGCGCACACACACTCATACACACACATGCATGCACCCACGCACATGCAGAAACTGTGGGAATCCGCACAGACAGGCACAAACTCTCCCATGGCTGATTCCCACCGAGTGTTCAGACACAATAAAATATATGTGCATGCTCACGTCATCTGAGTTCAGTGACTGGTTTGCCGATTGGTTATCAGAGATCGGGTCCTTTCTGAAGGGGTCGGAATAATTCGCCTCTCCTTGGCACGACAGAATTTCCCTCCGGGGTTAACTGTGCAGAAAAATGACCGAGAGCGTATTGAAAATTCAACAAGAGCCTCGTTCTGCTCTCATATGACCCACCAGGACAAATCATACAAATGCATGAATAGCACTTATTATTCATTTCTATATTAACCCCATGTCCCATGGTGTTATCTTCCAGGCATAGCAATACCTCTCATTTGCATATTTCAAAGAGTCTCATTGTCAGTGGGGAGATCATCTGAACATCCCTCACACATCAGTGCATACATCCACACTCGCCCCCTGTGTGCTATGATTGCTACCAGCCATTGTTTCTGCCTGTTCTTCATCCATAATGCTTTGAGATAACTAAACACAGAACTAAGTTACCAAAACCCACAAAATAAAAAATCTGTCTGGCATGCATGTCAATCACACACAACTTCAAGCTACAAATCAATGTGTGCTTGGTATGTTTCTGTGGTCAGTTCTGCTCCCACTTCCTTTGTCAGAAGCAGAATATTTTATTGATCCCCGAGGGGAAACTGGGTCAGTTTCAGCGATTTTAGAACATGTAAATAAAGGATATAAGAACTATCTGAGAGAATATGTAAAAATATGTTAAAAAAAAGAAAAAAAAGAAATATGCACACAATACTACAATATAGATAAACCAAACAAATAATAAGCAATATGAAATATGTAAATATGTAAACTGTGTGTCTTATGATGGAATAAATAGCAACCATCTAAACAGAAATATATCTGTTGTGCAACATTCTACATGAGAAACTAATATTTTTTTAGATTTTAACGTGTATTTGTAATCTGATTACATGAGAAAAATGTATTCTCGATTAAACTTTTGTAACTGTGCCACATACTGCAGGTCAAAGTGTCACTTAAGGCTGAAAAGTAGTGTTTTGCTGCTCTCACTGGCTAAACATGTCGAAGCTGTTTCACCTCTGACCGCACCCAGCGTCGCTGATGCTGTGGCTGGGTGTGGTCAGACAAGCGATGTGGTGGTGTCCACCTGTACATCACGGCCAGGGGAAAAGATCACCACTGGAGACAAAGGCAAGATTTTCAGACGCCAAACTTCCTCTTCAAGCATTGTGATATTTTCTTATAGCAATGAGAATATCACAACATCCATATTATGACATTCCTTTAATAATACTTGAACACCACGACCACCAAGCTAACAATGAAGAACGCTGAAAAAATATCAATATGCACACATGATACATGCAGAACCTGAATCAGTTCAGTACTACTTGTTAGCTAACAGCAAAAATGATTGCAGTGCTATGTTCACAATAATGAATAACAGACATCTAAACAATATTTTGGGCCTTTTTAAGCCTGGTAGGTAATGTAGGTCCTTGAAAAGGTTAAGTCAACCTATTGAATGAAGGACTGAAGTCAATGGTCGGTTTCTTATGACATTTTAAACACTTAAAAAGGGGATTGAACTCGCAAAAGAGGCTCGTTTTCCATTTTCAGTGATAATAAAAACTAACCTCCTGCAGAGGATGGAGAAATAATCTGCTGACTCAGGCACAAGGCATTAGGTCAACCATAGAAAGGAAGGAATTAGCTATCACAACACAACATCAAGGCATAATCCTAATATTTAGTTTATTCTCACGATTCAGTAATCTTTTGATTATTTGTGCTGCTTGGAATGAGTCATTCGGTGAAAGTTTGGAAGTTTATTTTTTCTATATCCAAGCCCTTTTTTTAGTATCTATCATAAACCCTGTGTGTAATCTGTGCCCCTTCCAAGAGCTCAGAGGGTGTTGAGGGCATATCAGTGACGATGAAGGGACAGTAGATAAGTGAGTCATAATTTCCATTTAATCTCTGGTGTAATTTGCTGAGCAGCACTGGTCTGTTGCCAGCTATCATGTGGAGTGTTATTTTCCAGCGTAGGATCTGGCAGCATTGCTTCACCAGCACTTGTTCTTGCTACGTGCATCTGGTGAGTATGATCAGTTCAGACTTTTTTTTCCTGCCTTAGTTCCCATCCTTCTCTATTCATTAAATGTGTCATATTCCCTCGGACCATTTTTTTTCCCTGCAGTCTTTGGCCTCCTCTTCTAACCTCCTCCCCTTCACCCACCACCGCTCTCACCTCCCTCTCGCCCCCCACCCTCCATTCCTCCCCTCTAGTATTGGTCTTCAAAGCAGCAGGCAGAAGTCTACAGCATCTCTGCAGCTCTTGAAATATAGATTTTATTGCCTGTGGGACCCTGCCTGCTGCTCTGCACATTTCTAACACAAAAAAACACACAGCGATACAGCTGTATGTGTTGCTGTGCACATGGTTTCACTCACACACACACACACACACAGTTTCTCACGATGATGCAGACACGTAATATCTTTCATTCCTCCATATGTCCTTTTGTAATAAAGTTTGGACTCCTGCAGTTATTCGATGTTATGAGTTGATCAGTGAAGAATGAACTGCAACCTTTACTAATATCTTTGTCACCGCCTCCACACTTCTCTACGTGGCCTCTTGCAGCATCACTGGTGTTCATAACTTTCTCTTTGCTCTCTAAATATAAACATAAACACAAACATGAATCTACAGCAGCTCTGTGCTCTGTGAATGCTAACGCCAGCAGGCTAGCATTCCCACAAAAACAACACTAACATGCTGAGGTTTAGCAGGTGTTTAGCATTCCTACCACGTTCACCCTCTTAGGTTAGCGTGTTAGCATGCTAGCATTTGGTATTTATCCCTAAACATCTATTGGTCATCAGCCAGATTATTCTCTGCAGCTTTTTGTTCCCACCGAGGGCCATTTCAAGTTTTATGACATCCTTTGAGGGCCGTACTAAATTATTGAACACATACATCACTCTAACCTCTAATGCGATGTCTGGAATTGCTTCTCTTTGCGAGGCCTCTCATCTCAGATGGTGGAGATGATGACACCACTCGCAGCTGGTTTTCGCGAGAGTCAGTCTTGGAAAGCGCTGCTCACAGTAGGAGATCGTCCTGAACAGAGATGCAAACTTAAGCGCACGTGTCCTTATGATGGGAAAATCCTCAGGACGTACATAGAGTGTATGGTTCGTAGGTTGTCAGGCACATCAGCAGGTTCCATGTGGAATGGTGCAGAACATATGTTCAGTTCCTTTTGTGTACTTTGTCCTGAAGGAGGTTTGCACACTCAGCAGCATGTTCAGGTGTCATAGCGCAGCAGCTGCACTTGGCACAACTTTAATCAGGTTTAGCACGTTTCAAGCTGTAATGACAAGACCAAGATTGCCACAAACCTGGCACGCTGGCTTGCCTTTTACTTCAACAACACGTGTAGGAGCCAAAATGTATGGGTTCTTTATGAGTGTGATTTATTTTTTGTCCACTGGGTGGCGCATGATAATTAACCTTCCGTCAGGTATATAGGTAGGAACTATCTGTTGTTGGTCAGGCGTCCTACCCAGAAGGGCAAACTCAAAAAAAAAAGTACCGTTGTTTTATTTCAGATCACAGTAAGTCACAGTGTAGTTAGCAAATAGCCTCAGGTAACATCTAGCGCGTCAGCCTAGCCACCACCCGCGTCAGTGATGCCTCAGTAGTTCCGTATCAGAACAGAACTCCTTTAATAACACGTCTGTTGGAAAGTGCGACATTTTGATGTTCTTGACCGTCGCCATGAAGCATGTCATCATTCAGACAAAACTGCTACTGCATGTTGCGTTCACCCTGACTGTGTTATTCTGCTATCTTACGATATTTTCTTTCACCCCAGAAAAAAAAAAAACTACTTGCTGACTAAAGATTTTTTTTGTACTTCTCAGTTGCTTTTCTTGTATTCATGTGTTGGCTCGCGGGCCGGATCGAACTGCCGGACATCCCCACCCCTGCTTTCCGCAGTGGGAATAGCTGTTTTCAAAAACAGAGGAAGGGCTCCATTTTCTCCTAATTAGCCGAACAAGATTTGGAAATTCTCAGATTTTTAAATCACAGAGGGGAAAAAAAACACAGAAAATTGTTGGAAGCAGAGCTAATTAAGGAATAATCTAATAGAAAATATGATATCAAGCCCTTGGTTTTGTTTGTTGAGTGTGTATTCATGTTCACCACCTAGATTTTAGCTGTTGGTCTGGAGTATCTAGATACAGCACACACTTCACTACTTTTTAAACACTCTACGCTACTTTTTTGGTCTTTCTACATGTCTGTCTCCCCCTTCCGCCCCACTCCTGTTAGTTCAGAGTCCATTTGACCCGGGTTACAGTAAATATGAGCAAGATCAAGAAAACATCTCGAGCACTTCTCACTCCATCGGTTTATAATGGACTAGATAATCTTACCACAGAGATGCTTTTTGGGAAAATGGGCTGTATTGGAAACAACTCTCATGGGAGGGCTCTCCATCGCTCTCTGTCTCTCTCATTTTCAGCCTCTCGCCGTTTCCCCCCCAGTCTTCCTCGCTCACTCACTCGTTCGAGCGCTTTCTTTCATTTCCCATCATCCCTTCTTTCATTATTGATCAGTTCAAAAACCTCTTAAATCCTGAAGAGTTGCCCAGCCCAAGTTGAGTGTGTGTGTATTAGTGTTCACTCGAGCCTGGGGGGACTTTGGGACCCACTCTACTACATTGACATCAGCAGTTGCCGGGTGTGTTCATAACTACGGTGACCCTGTTGTCTGGGCGACGGCCATTATGTTGTCACGGAAGCACTCAGGCTAATGGAGGAGCCACATAAGTGATGATGCTCTGTCCCTCCACCCATCTCTCTCTTTCTTTCCTCGCACACGTACAGACATGCATACATTGCTGATGAGCTGATTCTTCATTCCTCAGACGCCAGTCACAGATCGATGACACTTGTACCCGACCTGTTTTCTTTTACTCGTTTGCAGACGCACACTGAAATGAAAATTGCGCAGAGACAGAGCGGCTCCGTTTACCTGAGTCATTACATCTGCTGATGAGAGTTTTATTATGGGCCGTTATTCTCTGTAAGCAAAAAAGACGCAGATGTCCGCCGCTTTAACAGACATTATCACACACACACGCAAACACACACACACGCACACACACAGGCAAACATGCGTTACACAAAGTGGATGGAAATCATTATTAGTCATATCATGAATTTTTCTCTGACAGGGAAATGCTACCGGGGATGCATGCTAAAAAGCTGAAACCACCGACAGCAAAGAGCAACTGTGTTTGTCTATTAAGGGTCAGCGTGTGTGTGCGTGCGTGTGTGAGTGTGTTTTCCTAAAGAGCACTGTTCAGCTGGTCTTGGTGACAGTGAAAGTCAAACATGTCAGTGAGGTGAAGTGGATGGATGGAGGATGGATAAATGGATTCAGCAAGTCACCAGTCAAGCTCCTGTGTGTGTGTGTGTGTGTGTGTAAAAATGTATTACTTATCCATCCATCTCCCACAGACAGAGGTTACATGAACTGCAGAATCAACACAAATGTGAATGTGTTTGACTGCATTAGCCCTCTGATAGACTGAATTAAATGTAAATACACAAACAATCAAAAAGCTTCCAAAAGGTTGCATAAAACTGTGGAAATATGTAATATACCAGAAAATATCTAATATCCCAGTTCCGTGAGAAAAGATGTACTCCACCTCTTACTCAATATGTGCTGTGACCCTGCACAGAGCAGACGGGTTAGACACAGGGATGAATATTCAACAGGTGCAGTGAATCGAAATATTCACAGCACCTGTTGGTTTCACAAGATACTAATGTCACATTTATATTTTAAGGGACGGATGCAAAAGATCAGAAAGATTTTTATGTTCACGACTTCCAAGCATTCACAGCGTCAGATAACTAAAGGACAGTTGGATGATTACAGAACTGGAAGGTGATATATTGAATATGTGCACTGATAATATTGTTCTATATCCATTAAATTTGGGTTTGTTTACCTGCTTTCTAGCTGATAGTCTGGAACATCTGCAGGATCAAACACTAAGTTGGGTGCTTAAGAGTTTCACAGTCTTAATCACAACTCAGATGTTGACGTGAAGCAGTAAAGCAAACCAGAGGAGCCATACTCCAATCTTGGAAGAAAGAGACGGCCCATCCAACAATCCCAAGCGTGCACCGTCATCCTTATTTAAACAATTACCTCATTTTCCCCTCTCTATAGCTTTTCAGCTGCCTTCAGAACAGCTTGGACGGCCACAAATTATTTTGTTTCAAGCATATATATTCATGACTTCAACTCAGACTCTAGCAATACTCTGCCTCTGGCATTAAGTCTCCTAAATTATCAAACAAGCTTTTCTCCAGATCTCTGTCATTGCACCCCTAACTGTGAAACTGTTGTAGCACTTAAGTGCTAACTGCTGAGTGTTTGAGTGTGTGTAACCCAGCCTCCCTCTACAACTACTCCCCCCAGGCTGTTATTGTAAATAAGAATGGGCCCTTAAACAGTTTGCCTGGTTAAATGAAGGTTAAAAATCCTACAAAGGCAGAGCGGGGGTAAGGTGGGGCAGTGACGGAGAAACTACATAACAAAAGCACTCTGAGCTTCATCATTTCCCATTAAGTTTCGATTGTGTTCAGATCAGGTGACTGGGGAAGCATCTGAAGTCATCTGAAACCACTCTTGTATTAGTTTAGCAGTGTATTTTAGATGGCTCCATCATGAGGTAGTTCACACCATAAGGTGCACTTGGTACTATAAAATGTTCTTGCAGTCCTTGGCTATCCTGCACAATAGAGCAATCTGATGATTTCATAAAGATGGCACCTGATCCATTACAGATCTAACAGCTGGGAACACATTGAAGGTATTCTCTGGCGTCCTCCAACTGTCCAGTAATGGGAAAAATGTGAAGGACAACCACTCAGGCCTTTTATCCAACTATCCATTTTCTAAACCTGCTTGTGTTCAGGGCCAGAGGGGGCAAACGCAGGGAAACACTGCTTTATTTTCATACTGCTCGGGCAGCCGTCTTCGTTATCCTTAAACTAGATCGAGTAGCTATTAGCATTGATGCTTGTCTGCTATTCCCAGTGTGCTAATCAGCTTCTCAGTGAGATCTGAAACTGGCAGTTATTGAGAAATCACATTCAACCTCATGTCATTGGAAGACATGTCATTGTAATTTAAACAGCAGCTTAACACGAGGATGACAAGCCTTCCCTGATTGAAAGCATCGAGCCTTGGCTGAGGTCCGAAGTGTCTTCCTGTAGCCACACCCAGCAGTGATGTCACAGTGCACTGAAGTACACTTTTACATCAGCTACTTTCAGGTTAATGTTTTTCATCTGGTCTATTCCTCACGTTGACCACCCTACCAGGTGCGTCTCTGTTCAATCAGCAATTCTGCTGTGTTTCAGATATTGCCAGGTGTCGGCGCAGATGTGGGAGATTAGCAGGCGTGAATATACAAGTAGATCGCAGCACCTCTGTGGCCTCCCTGCTCTCCTTCATATGGGCAAATAATGAACTGAAATTACAGTAGCAAGGCTGGATGCTGAGGCTCCCCGCATGTGTGCACAAAATTGTTCTGGTCTGCCCAAGTATACGCAAATTATGACTTTATGCTGATGATTACAGAGCTTTAAAAGTTAAATGAGCACAGGAACCGGCTGATACACGATGACCCAAATGAAAAAAGTGACTTTTAGCTTAAAATTACATCATCAAAGTTGATGAGTGACTGATTATATGTGATGGATCTTCATGTTGCAGATCATGCAGAACAGCTCTCACTGAGCGCAGAACAACACCATGATGACGCTTAATTTCCAGATCGACCCCCATTACAAGAAATCAATAGTACAACACAGAAGGCTGAAAGCTGATTCGACAGTAGATGTACAGAATAACCTTGGAATGATCAAGTAGCAGTGCTGGTTACTCAGGGATTTAATTGTGTACATTAAACAAATGTGACGCAGAGAAAATCTGCTCCTATCTGTCAAGGTGGAATACATAAAAAGCTCTCCCTGGTAGCTGTTTCTTTTTTTTTTTGTCAACCAGAGCCAACAGCATCATGACTTATTACTCCACCACTGGGGAGCTCGGCAGACCAGGCTGACCTTAAAGACACACTCCAGTGATGAATATCTAAATAAACTCCGCTCTGAGTTCTTCAAATCCATCTCTCCCTTCCCCACCCTGCCCCCATCAGCTGCTTGAGTCTCTCCTCCTCCATCACTCACTCCTTTATGGTACTTTAAAACAGCTGTCTTTTTCCACCAATAGCTTTCTCATTTTTTTGGCCCCTGTAACTTTCCCTTGTAGCACCTTGTTCCCTCCCCCTCCCCTTGGTCTCCTCCTCAGTGAAGGACAGTGGAGGTTACAGAGCAGTGTGGTATAGCCCGCAGGAGGAACAGGCCCTCAGAGAAGGGAGGACGAGGTTGTTGCTACCCGGAAATCTAAGTTCCTCGCTCAGCATGTTGAGTTTTTGTGGCAAAGCAGTTGAGGTTTGACAGGTTTTTATTCTCACTTACAGAGCAATCATGTGTGTAGGTGTGTGTTCCCGTTTGCAAACAATCAAGGATGCACACAGCAGAGTGGCAGAACACTCACTGCCACAATGTCCTGACTGCTCATGCAGAATATGGACTTTCAGTAACCTCTAGAAATAAAGCAAGTTACTGTAAAGAAATAAGGGTCCTCTTTAGAGGTAAAGTCATATGTGGCACTCATCCTTGCATTTCCTTGCTTAAGAGGAGCACACAGGTGAATTTTGTTAGCCTCCAACTGAGCTAGGCACAGCGGTTTCCCCTGTTTCCAGTCTTTTATGCTAGGCTAAGCTAGCCTCCTGTTGGCTAATACTTCATATTTAGTGGACAGGTGTGACAGTGGTTTCAATCTTCTCGTCTACTTCTCAGCAGGAAAATCAAATAAGAGCATTTCCCAAAATGTCAACGTAATCGCTGGCTCCAGCGCGGATGAAATTTGCTCTTTACTGGCAAATCTGCTCTAACGTTCGCAAAAGTTGAAAGCAGAGTTAAGCAAACAGACCAGCCTGATTCTGGACAGACGGACCCTTGGGAACCAAGAGGACTCTGAGACTGAGGCGGAGAGACATTCGGGCAGAGGTGGGGTGGGAGGAGAGGAGCGGTTTAAAAATATGACGCAGAGTTTTGGTGCCTCTCCCAGAGGGAATAAAAGATTTAAACTGGGCCGATGATGGACCACACACACACTCACCTACATGCGTGCACCACACAGACGCCACACTGCAGGTTTCAGCCACGCTAGAAAGCAGTCCGGGTTAGGCAGACAAGAAGACGACGTAGACGAGAAACTTCTGCTGACAGTTTACCCAGAAACAGAAAGAGGGAAAGAGACAGAGAGTCTCGACTGCGGCAGAGACAGCCAGAGGAAGAGCTCATTAAACTGAATGTGAAGGGTCGCAAGAGGCAGTTTAAGGGTTTTCTGTTTGACAGGCTGAATGTACCGACTGTCGCAGGTATCATTACACAGGTAGTTTTCTTCGTAAAGACACTGAGAACAGCTGGTGTGGAATTAATGGACAGCTTTGATAAAGGAACAGTGCAACACACTTTGCTGTATTACTTAGGTAAGTAGTTACTGAAGGTATGAATGTAGTTTAGACGCTAACGTCAACATGTTGAGATGTGTAGCAATAAAATGCTCAGAAAATATTTCCTCTAATCCTTTCAAATCATTCCCATCTCGTCTCTCGTTCTTGCCCTCGTTCCTTCTGGGGTTGCATCCACTTTATATGAGTGACAGTGAGCCAGCATGCACAATATCAGGACTCGGAAACTGAAGCAGCTGAATGGCATTCAGCCATTGTTAATTTTATCATTCACACTGATGCTTCTCCTAATGTGACATGTCAAATTGGCCTGTAAGAGCTTCAGCTCACAGAAGAGTGAGGCAGATGAAGTCCTGAGAGAAGGTCTAATGAGGCAACATTAGGGAACACACCTGTATGGGTGGTCAGTGGGTGTGCATGGTCTCTAATATTCATCAAAACTGTTGCCAGTTCAGTTTACTCACACTAATGGTTTCATGACGTACACTTTGCATACTTCTTGGGGCACATTCACAGCTACAGTTCATTAGCTCTGGTCCAAATCTGCTGATGACTTGATTAACTTGTAGCATTTTCCCCTTGATTTGATTTCTTTTGACACAGAGGAAAATCCAAGCGAGCCAACATACGGAACAACAAGGCATGTGAGAATGTTCACTTCACTCATTGGCCAGATGTGTCTGGGGCGGGAGCGAGAATGTAAACACAGGAAGGTCCTCTGGCCAAAAACAACATACTAGGTTGTGCTAGTCCAGATCCGACTCCACTTTCATTCTTCGGATAGTTACAAGCAACTGTTTAATTATCCACGTCCCACTATGCTAAGCACAGCTGGTTAAGGGAGCCGTTTCGCGACGAGGATCAGGTCGTGATTGGATCACGTTCCCACCACAAACGAACCGCTCCAAAGTTTGTTTGGGACTGGACAGAGACCTTCTCCTCTCAAGAGTATTGGTCCAGCAGTCCACACCAGGGCTGGATTGACAGCTTTCACGCCAGCCTGAAAGGAACCACACTAACCGAGCAAACGCAAACTTCATCTTTGTCTTTAATGTCTTTTTTTATTAGCGATGTAACCTCTGTCCTCCTCGCCCCACATTAGTTTTTTTCTCCTCGTCTGGGCAGCAGGTTAAGTGTCGAGGCCTCATCTTAGGAGGAAAATCGGTGAACCAGTGGTCACGGACCATTAGTCACACGCAGTTTAAGACATTAACCTCCATCAGCATGTCTCACTTCTATAAGCCTATTCTGTGTGTGCAACCATTTGAAAATTAGATAAATTATGACTCACTGAATTACGCTTGTCATACATAATATTTTGTGACAGTTTGTTAGTGATCTGTACCGTGAGTGTGTGTGTGCTGAAGCTAAAACAGGAGAGCCATCTTTCTCAGTGTACCTCTCCATCTCTGTCTGTTCCTCTGCCTGTTCTGGATGAATCACACTCACCCAGCAAATACCTGTGAAGGGCACTTCAGCGAGACATTTTCTCCAAGATGCTGCAGCCTCCGGGCGTGAGATCATTGTGTGCTCTGTGACATAAAAAAAATCTCCATAAGGAATACATAAGGGAAGCACACAGTGTATTTCAATCACGTGGGGACCTGGGAAGGACAATAGGTGACCAGTGAAGTGTGCATTCTCATGTGATCTTGCCTCCCATAGTCGTTTCCAGGCAAATTTGTGGTAAAAATACATCTGAGGTGTGTAGTGCAATGGGATTTCTGGGCTCATGTTTAAAAGTGCACTTATGACAGTTGTGTAAAACAAGCCAGCTTTCAGAATTTCTGTGTGTTTTCTGGTAAAAAAAAAAATTGATCCCATTTGGCCAGATGACCCGTTTGGACTGGCCACTCTACAGCAACTTTAAATGGGCCGCCAGTCGTGAGGCTGCCTGACTCTAAATCAGGCATTTGGCAGGGAGAAGGAGGACTGGAGAGATGGAGGAGGAACAAAAGGGGGTCAGAGATATGGGAGATGAGGAGAAAGAGGGACAGGTAGCCAGTGAGAGGAGACATGACAGATGAATGAGAAGAAGAAGAAGAAGAGGGGAGGAATGTTCCACGTTCAAATGGGGAGAAAGATGGGAAGGCAGGAGGACAAGAAGAAGAGAAAACACGCAGGATGTTGGGGAGAAAGAGGCGGGAGATGTTGGCAAGATGAGACATAGCAATGGGGAGATGATTGAAGATGAAATGTGACTGCCGGAGTTGGAGAAACAAAAAGAGAGGAACAAAATTGGCGGAAGGAGAGGAAGGAGGGCCAGCAAAGTGGTGGGATGAACAGAGGGAATAGGGAGATGCTGGGGGGGGGGTGATAGGATGGCGTGCAGGAAGAGGAGGGATACGGCAAAGAAGGAGTTTTTAATGCATAATAGGCTGCAGTGTCCTCATAAGGATACTTGTTAAGGAGTGTTTACTTGAATGCGTGTGGGGATGATTGATGGTCTGTCTGTCTGCTTATTGTGTAACACCGGCTTGTTTTACTAATGGCAAATTAATGCTTCCCTGACATTATTATGGAAGGAGAAAGAGCGGAGAAAGACAGGGCAGAAAGGACACAAGCTCCAAGAAGGGCAAATGAGCAGAGCAGTAAAAAGATGGAGGATGGAAAGAGAGCTGATGTTTGGGCAGTAATAAAAGGTCAGAGACTCAGGGGGCCCGCTGCTGTCTGACAGCAGGACACACAGAAACCGATCAGACAGACAGACAGAAAGGAAGAGAGGTGGGGGTTGTAGGCAAACAGAGAGGCAGACAGACAGCAAAATTACTGTTGTGTGTGACAGAGCTGATGGAAACTGTTGATTTTCCACACCAAAACTAAAACACAGCTAATTATCTGAACAAAGGCAGCAAATGGATACGTAGCCTAATAATTACATGAAAGTATGTGCTAGTTTGAGCCCAAAGTCCTTCATAATAGGCCACACTCCTCATAGAAATATGCATGGTGTTGTGGGCTACATCGCACAGAGCCTGCTGTAATTATTGCTACAGCACAGGGTGTTATCCAGACGTATAAATACAGCTTTTTACAGGATCAGTATGTTGGATTTGGTGGCATCTAGTGGTGAGGTTGCAGATTGCAACCAGCTGAATACTTTTCCCCAAACAATCTATATAAAATGTGATTTTTTTCACAATTGATGTACAACTAAAACTGTGAAATTACAGTAAATTTGCTGTGTCACAGCCCTCTCTGCAAAGCCAGATAATACAGAGTTGAAGTCGGAAATTTGCCAACACCTTAGACAAATGCATTTAAGCTCAGTTTTTCACATTTAATCCTAGTAAACATTCCCTGTCCAAGCTCAGCTGGAGTCACTACTTTATTTTAAGAGCACAACATGTCAGAATGGCAGCAGAGAGAATGATTTATTTCTGCTTTTATATCTTTCATCACGTTCCCAGTGGGTCAGAGGTTTAGATACACTTCGTATTTGGTAGCATTGTCTTTATATTGTTTAACTGGGGTCAAATGTTTCTGGTGGTCTTCCACACACTTCTCACAGAACATTGTTGGGATTTTGGTCCATTCCTCCTGAAAGAGGTAGTGAACTGAGTCAGGTTTGTAGGTTTCCCTGATCACACACACTGTTTCAGTTCTGCCCACAAACTTTCTATTGAAATGGGATCTTGAGATGCTGTTTCAGTATATCTACATCCTTCACCATGATGCCTCCACCTTTTTCCTCCAAACATAATGATGGACACTGTGGACAAAAAGTTCATTTTTCTTTTTATTCATCAGACCACACTTCCTGAGTGCATGTACCCGTGGAGTTTATACCTGCGGAGATTAACCAGGCACCTTCAGGTGTTTGGAAATCACATTGCTCCTACAGATGAACCAGACTAGTAGAGGTCCACGCATTTTTTCTGGAGTCTTGGCTAGGATTTAATTTGATTTTCCCATGATGTCAAGAGAAAGGTGCACTGAATTTGGAGGTATGCCTTAAAATACCTCCACAGGTATATCTGCAAATGACTCAAATGATGTCGATTAGCCTATCAGAGGCTTCTAAGGCCATAACATCATTTTCTGGAGTTTTCCAAGAATTTTTAAGATGGTGATTTAGGGAAATTAGTCATGTTTGTATCAAGTGCAGTTGCATATATTACCTTTGAAGAAGAGATAAGTACATTTTCTATTTGACAGAAATATCACAGAGATTATGTGGACAATTTAGGCCTGTGGTACTTTGCTATGTTAGTACGCATAATGATGTATATGTCTTACGAGAGTTTGCTAATACTCGACACACTATTAGCATTTCATTTTCCTGAAAAACACGCACAAGGCTTTTCCTCCGCGCCACATCAATAAAACCAACTCCGTCACTTGCTTGACAACATACCTCAACACACAAAAAATACTTACTTTGTGTTCCTACAGCTTTCGACCACATCTCGTGGTCTTCCTCGGCTCAATTTGAGTGATGAAAGGGCACTCGTGCTCTTCTTAACTGGAAATAGGTTTGTTTTGATTGATGCGGCCTTTGACTTGGACGCACACGGTGGAGAAGTGGGTTTCCGGTGCAGGTGGATGTAGCCGTTGCTTCAGATACAACTGGAAGCGCGTGGATTTGTGTTTGGTACACTGCCGCCATCTTGGGGACGTTAATATGAATTCATCACCGTTTCGGCGCTTCCGTTCAGTTTGGTCCTTGCAGGTTGCCGGAGGAGCAAACGTCGCCTTAGCAACGGACAGGGGTTAGACCAATGCTTAGCAACGGAGGTCTTGTAAATTTGATTGAATTGTTCGTAAAGCAAGGACGCCTTAAATTACTAGATTAGAAATCGAAGCCGTGATGGCTACAAGCAACCCGACAGTGTTTCTGCTCACAGTGAACGGACAAATTGAGGGAGCAAACGTGAGTAGCGCCTCTGAGTTTTAGCCTAGCCTAGCAGCTAATTTCAGCCAGCATTAGCAACACCCGCGCCACGGTTGCGCTGTGGCATGTCTGATTTCTGAGTTTGTGTTTCATTACTTCGCGGCATAAAGCTGGTATTTTTGTTGCATTTCAGTTTCCAGAGTATGACAACTTGTACTGCAAATATTGTTTTGTTTACGGCCACGACTGGGCTCCCACCTCGGTGAGTAACATTAGCTACCTCCTCGGTATGAGGTATGATAGTGTTCATTGCCAAATTAGTATTTTAAATCTAATTATATAATTTAATTCAAGCAGTGTATAAACTCTAAAGCAAAGCAACAACTAGAATAGTCATAACTGTATGTACGTTAATTGTGTAGTTTTTCATGTCACTATCCTTTAGAGTGAATGTCTGATGTCTGGTCTGGGTGGTTTTGTGTTTCTATTTAGGGTTTGGAGGAAGGAATCACCCAAATAACCTGTAAGGGCAGTCAGTCTTCACACAAATTAATATGGAACTTTCCACTGGAGACCACCTTTAAAAGCACAAACCCCTCCGGATGTGAGCATGACACACACATACATACAAACAAAGCTGTTTGGCAGCCTTCATTCATACATTGATGAACATCTCTATAAATCATACTACATAATTACAAAGTGAGCGCTTAATTTTCTTTTCCAGGGCCTCAGCTCGTGGTGAGCGTGTACGGTCCAGATGTGTTTGGCAACGATGTGGTCAGGGGTTATGGAGCAACACACATCCCCTTCACACCTGGACAGTCAGTGTTTCCTCCATCTACTACCTCTTATATTTAAAGAAACACCTAACGAAGGCAATTGTAGTTGGACTAATGCCAGCATTTAAGAGACTCGTTAGTAAAAAAAAATCATGTCCCTGCCTAAAGCATGTAGATATGGCATGTTTGTCACATTGAAATGAAGCTCGAACACAGTAAGGTAGGATCTGACTTCTTCCTGTGTGTTTTTATGCCTCAGACACACACGAACCATCCCCATGTTTGTTCCTGAGCCCACATGGAGACTTCAGAAATTCACGAGGTGAGATGTGTCAGTGGTCGTGTGTTAAGTTTTTTCTCTCAGCAGCTGTGGTGCTGCGGCTGAAGAGTGGTGTCTGCTGGTTGAAGCAGCAGATATCTGAGCGTTATCAAATATTTACTGCTCCTCTGTGTGTGACTGGGAGTCCACTGTGGATACAGTCTTGGACCTGTGTGGTGAGAATACTCCACATCAGCATGTATTGTTTGGCAGCTGCTGAAAGACACACACAAAGGTATTCACAGTTCCTTTGAACTTCCACTAACACAGTAGGCTATCAGAGATGCACAGGTGCACACCTAGACCGTCGCAAATGTTGTCTTTGCAATTGATCTGGTTAATGAAGGTGGTTCATTCTAGCTCATGCACGTTGTTGTGCTTGACATGTACATTAATGCGTCACTTCCTGTGTCAGAGAGGACTTTTTGTGTGTTATGCTTTATGATTGGTTGAATCAAATCAACAGATCAGCATCAGAATGATACTGAAAATAAAATATAACTACAACCCTTGTGTGAATACAGTATATATTGTATATAGGTAGCTCAGTTCACTAAGAGGTGTAAATGCCTGTTTTCCTCTCTCGGTAGTTGTTGACATGTTTCTTTCTTTTGTTTAGCTGGCTGTTGGGGCGGCGGCCCGAGTACACAGACCCAAAAGTAGTGGCCCAGGGTGAAGGCAGAGAAGGTTTGTTGTGCATTTGAGTCTGTATTTATTTTTTTTTAACATTGTTAACAGTATTACGTTATTTGAGCAGCGGTTCCCTATGTCTCAATATTGTAGCACATTTTGGTTCAAGGCCCAGTGTGTAGGATTTAGGGGGATTTATTGGCAGAAATGGAATATAATATTCATAAGTGTGTTTTCATTAGTGTATGAGAGAGAATGAGCTCTTTATTTATGCAGAAGGAGCAGGTCCTCTTCCACAGAGTCTACTGTTGTGTCACCGCCATGTTTCTACAGTAGCCCAGAACAGACAAACTGAACCCTAGCTCTAGAGAGAGCTTTTTTTGTAATCTGCCACCTCATTGCTAGATGCCACTAAATCCTACACAGTGGACCTCAGTGAAGCTGTTGAGGTCAAACATCAAATATATTGTCTTTGTTGTTTTCAATATGTCAAAAAGGATTAGCTAAATGGTCACATTCTGTTTCATTCATGTTTTATACAGAGTCACAACTTTTTTGTAATCAGGGTTGTACGGTGCAATGTGTATATTATTTGTGTGTTGCAGTGACACGGGTTCGTTCCCAAGGCTTTGTCACCGTCTCCTTTCACATCATGACAAAAGACATGAAGAAACTGGGCTACGACACAGGACCATCAAGTCCTCCAAACACACAGTCTGCTACATCTGGCTGGTCCACCGAGGAACAACCGTACAAAATCTAATAACCTAATAGACCGTAAAGAAGTAACACACACACACACTCCTGCGCCTAGTGTTTTTTAGTAAAAATATGCTGAAAGGATGACATTTTATTCAATGTATTCAAGTATAAGCAGTCTCATGTTTGTATGGTCTTGGATATTTGTTTTATTACATTTTTTACTTTTTTAAATAAATGCAGATTTTACCTCTGAATTGTTCATATTCGAATGTATTTAACATAGTTGTTTTTGTTTGGTCTCAAACTGAATCCACCCGACCCAAAGTCTTGTGGAAATGTCAGTTTTCAACTCGGGTTTGGACATTTGGTTTAAAAATAAAAGAGACACAGACACTAGGGTTACAGAGCTGAAGTGATACACATTTTATTTTGAACCAATGCAGCTACAGTTGTCCTCATCCAACAGGGTGCGGCCTGCTGCGTTCGTTTGTTTAGATGCCGTTAAAATACCACGGTGATTTTTCCTACAAAAACCCATTACACAGAATAATAAGGTATACAGAGGAACAGTATGTTACAATAGTACAAATGATAAATTATATTATACAGTTATAATGCCAACAGGTTGAGCACGTATCCAATAAAAAAAGCAGCCTGCTCCCAGTACTATGAGAAGGGTAAATAGACAGACACGGGAAAGATTAAAGGAGGCTGTTTATGCATATAAAGACAGTCCATAAGGTCAGTTAGTCCTCTTGATAAAAGCATAGTGAATACATAGTAACACGCAGAGGAGCTCGCTACACACAGGCCACATTTTCACTGCACCATAGCCACGACTGTGAAACTGCTGCCAGGGATCAAGAAAAAGTGTTCAACTGCAGTGTCGTCTGACTGTTTGGGAGTGCTGAATTTGTTCAAGACAGTCAAGGTTTTTTATGTTGTTTTTTTTCTTTTCCCAATGTATCAATGAAAGAACCTTTTCCACAATCACTGGAGTGAATTTAAAGGTCAGGCCGCAGTGAAATTAAGGCCAGTGAGAAAGTGACACGTCTCAGCTAGAATATCATAGTAGCATTTCAATAAACAAGACTTTATGAGCAAATCTAACTTTGCAAAACACATCACGCGTTAAGTCTTCTTATCTTTTTTACTTTTTCCAACTCCAATTTTTGCATATATATTTAGTTGAGATTAAAAATGTTTGCTGGTCTCTGCAAGTCAGTGTTGCATCCATTCATTCAGGACCCCAAGCATAAAAATCATCATCACCACCCTCATCATCATCATCATCATCATAAAATCATACACACGGTTGGAGCTGCCCCTCCTTTTTGCCTGAGAGAAATGAAGGTCTGCGTTTAGTGGAAATATCGAGGGTCCTGCGGTGTAGCTATCATACCACAGCAGACCAGGAGTGGGCGCCAACTCACACCAAAAGAAAAATAATAAAAACACCCCTCCACAGTAAAAACATTGGCAGTGATATCAACAGAACTGAAGAGAAGGGATTACAGTGACCTAAAGAGAAGAAGGGTCTATACACCGTCTGCTGTATTTCATCAACCCATTTTCTCAACCAATAGAAGGGACACAGATGCTCAGCTTGCTGTCAGTAAATGTGCTGATATCGACCCAACAGTAACACTTTCTTACACAAACTCCTGAACACTGAGCTCTGAAATACAAAACAAAATCATAACAATTGAGTCTCTGATATCATGAACATCCATCAACAGAAAAAAAAAATGTCAGTGAAGTGTGACCCTACTGTTCAAACTACTCAAAGTACGACATCCTCAGAAATCACAGTCGCTATGACTTTGGTAACAGTTGTGCTTCTAAGAGAAGAGAATTACATAGCCTACCCATAGGGTGAAAAAACTAGAATGATAGAAAATAGACAAAAGAGAGAATGAAGATGATAACATGCTAGTACACAGCTCCAAAACTCTGAAAGGCTTGGCTATGGATTTACATCTAAAGGAGTAAATAACAACAAAAACAACCAACAAAATTAACAACGGCTTGTTTACACGACTTGTCTCACTGTTGTTTGCTGCGGGAATCCCTGTGCTATCAATCGGCCGAACCTGGAACAACCCCTGTGTGTGTGTGTGACTGTGTGTGAGTGTGTATCCACTCGGTAATGTTCTTGCAGATAGATTAGCCACAGTAAATCCACTCTGAGGTAAAGTCTCTTCACAATGCTGAGTGGCTGACATGCTCTTTAAACCCAGAGCTTTTTTTGCAACCCTGACACCATCGTAGCACTTGATATATGGCTGCACACACAGCACATGCATGCACATGTGCATGCATGTGCATGCATGTACACACACACACACACACGCTTAAGGCTGCAGATGTCTACTTGCGCTTCAGAAACCAACTTAAGCAATTTCTAAGTCGCTTCCACTTAACTGAGAAATGGAACTTGCTCATTAAAGTATACTTGGAAACTAAACGTATCTCTCATGCAAACTGCACGCACACATTCATACACACATCCCACCCCTCTTCCCTTTGACCCTAGAAACAAACTAAAAAGAAAAGGGGGGGGGCAACTGTCCCACGATGCCCTCACTGCATCCATATGTTCAGATAGCAAAACACTGATGCCATCAAAGTTCATGTCTTTTTCTCTAAACACACACTGGGGGGGAGACAAATACATCGAAATGTGGCTGTTAGTATCCGAGCATTAATGATACACCTGCGCGTGAGCACACACACAAAAAAATAGCGTTTGAGCATCCTTTGAACCCCTGGGCCAAGGGGTTCATCTCCCTTGATAAATGTTCAGTGTTTATCCCGTGACCCCTGGTAGTCAAAGTTCATGTGGAGGGCCAGGAAAAGGTCCAAGCTGACAGGAACTGACCAGACGAGAGTTGTGACCGAGTGGTACCGAGAGCCACGGCAGTGTGTCTCGTTTAGCGGCTAGCCTCCCTCCCTTAGCTAAGGTGTAACGGTGAGCCCAACAGTCGTGGAAAGAAAAAAAAAATAGAGAAAAAAAATTGTGCAAAATCCCTGCTTAGTAACACACACATACACACACACGAGTATAAACACATCTGTCCATCTCTCATCCGTACCCCAGTGTGTGTAAATAAAACCCACTGGAATATACACAGTGTAAAAGTACTGAGATGTGTACTCATGCTCACACACTCACACCAGCTGACAGGGCTTATAAAAGATTAGCTCTAGTGAAGAGATAAAGATCCTGGCGTTAGTACAGTCAGACTCTCCTGTCACTCCACCACAGAAGAAGAAAGGAGCAATCCAAAGGGAAGAAGTAAGGGAGAGGAGGCGAGTGAATGAGAGGAGGACAGGGAGGAGAGACGGGGTCCTGTCCTGCCTCTGTGGAAAAACTGTAAACACCGCTGCTACTCTGTGAGTCTGTAGAAAGATGCAAACTCGTTGTGGTCATCAACATCATCGTCAGATCAGTATGGAACACACAGGACTAGGCAGCTTGTAGCACTGAAAAAACGGACAGAGGGGGAGGGAGTAAAGGACTGTGTTAAGGTAGGAGGAGGCCAGGCTAGGACTACGACCTGGCCTGGAGTTGGTTATAAAGGGATAAATGGGACAAGACATCTCCTTGTTCATTTTGAAGCTTCTTAATGAGCCAATGTGGAAGAGAGCAAAAGAGAGAGAAGTGGGGGGCTACTCTGGTGCAAGTCACCCCCCCCCACCTCACAAAAGGAAGGGGTTGGTGGTTCCGGCGGGCTGTGTCCCGGCCTGGGGTGGCATGCTCATCAGGGGCTGGGGCATGGACATGGAGGCCGGGATCCCGGCGCTCATCCCTGCGTTCGCCCCCACACCTCCGACAGTGCCAACCCCCATTCCGGGCATCACGCGGCCCATGGGGGCCATCCCTGCCAGGGGGACCATGGTGATGGGCTGAGCGGGCATGGAGGACATGGACGCGGGCTCGGGTATGGCGCCGAAGCCGGCGGGCATGGGGCTGATCCGCATCTGGTTGAGAGTGGGGGGCGCTGGCTGGCTCACTTGGAAGGGGTTGGCGTGGGCTGCTGGAGCAGAGCCACCTGAATGAAGATGGGTCAGGGGACAAAGGAAGAAAGCACATGTCACTGAGCTCACAGAGTAGCAGTTAACAGCAGCACACAGCACATGCTGAGTTTGGCTCTACAGTGAGATGAATATTGTGGTGATTAATAGAATTAAATGCTCATACTTCTGTTATTTAATAATGCTTAAAAAGTATACGACTACTGCTGAAAGGAATTAGGCCTCTGAGTTTTCAGCTAGACAGGGAATGATCAGCGATTCAACGCTGAACTATGCAGATGGGTGTGTCTGCCTGTGTGTGTTCAGGCCTGCACGTGCATGTCCATGTCTCTTGGCTCACTGACTACACTTCCTGGCTTAGCACACAGTTATCTAATGAGCACAATTTAACACGTTTTTTTTGTTTGTTTGTTTTTTTACCTGCTTAAAAAGCCTGTCTGTAGTTTTCCTTAACTAACATCTCTACAATGTGACATAGTTTGTAAAAGAAAGTTAAATGTAGTGGTAGGAGTGAGAATATTTCATATGTCCTCTTCATCTCCCCACCTGTTGAAGCTAAAAATGGGTTGATGACTGGCGTAGGCTGGGCTGGTTTGGTCACCAGAGAGTCCAGATTGACCAGGGCAGCATTGGGACCCAGGAAGGACTCTGGAGTCTTTCGAGTTGGGTTTGTGGAAGTAGATAGGGAGGTGGGCAGGGGGTCGAAGAGGTCCAGGCTGCCACTGCTTGCGAGGCTGGCTTGGGATGGGATGGACGATGCTACGCCGCCATCACCTGGGGAACAAAGAGCAGAGTGTATTTCGCAGATGAAAAGCTGTTAATGGACAAAAACATAATAAAACACGGAGACATCCTGAATACAGGAAGTAATTTTTCTTAAATAGTCCTGAACTGCAGAAGCTATTAAAACTTTGTAATTAGGGCTGGGATACAAGACCAGAGGTACAGCTAACACAGTTCACTTGAGTTTGACATGGCTTGAGTATGTGAAAGGTTTGTTTATATATCTTGATACTAAAAAGCAAGCACACTCACATTTTGCATCACAAACATCTAACAGATGATTTAACTCCCCAGTTTCTGAAAATATGCTAAATCTATGCTCTCGTGTGCCACCAGTACCCACCTGCATGAGCGCACCCGCATTCACATTTACCGGGAAATAAAATTGAGTTGATGCAATAAAATGATCAGGAGATGCTTTTATGAGAGGTCAACAGAGGCAGACAGGAAATGTCAAAGATGGAAACTATCTTCTCAGAACAGAAACTGAGATGTAGCAGAGCCAAAAAAAAGGCTCATGATAAGATCAGACTGGCCAAGTGTGTGTTAACGCCCCATAAATCCTGTAGATTTAAGCCAGAGTTGATTCAAATAGTAACAAGTTATCCTGTGGGGGGGCTGCTGAAATCCATGTCCTCTTCACACTGTGGTGAGACAGTGAGACTTTTCCTTTCTGGGGAAAGTTGCTGTGTTTGTGTTCCTTCTCACCTTGTCCTTGACTGTGTCAGAAGTGTTTGAGCTGGAGCTAAAGTCACAAACCAATGTCACCCTCCCACACCCAGAGACTGCCAAACCACATGAGAGAAACACTCGAGACTTGTGCTAAACTGTTATCTGGAACCCTCTCAAGCACCAACCTTAATGCAGTTGTGCATGAGTTTAATTAAACCTTGGACATCTGTTGTTGGTTCAGATGCACCAGACAGGATTTATCACATCAGATCTAGAGGGGTTTCCATAAACAAGATGGCACAGGTCTAATAATGCATTTAGCAATAAACACACACAAGCTGCATCAGATTACACCACACTGATATGGGACCAGTCCAGAGCAAGCAGCTATTTTTCCACCATTTGATCTGATTACTGCTGCATTTGATTGCATTTGCAAAGGAAAATCATCAAGGGTTTAAAAAAACATGACTGCGGTGGCTCTAACGCCGTCTTTGCTCAGGTCTGGTGATATTTACATACAAAGACAAGACATGTGCGTGTCTGTGCCCTGCAGAAGCATTGTATCTGCAGACGGGCATCATGTTAGACACTGAGGAAAAACAACACAGACTCCGTGTCAATAGAGAGACGAAGACATGGGTGAGTACCAGTGGGGACAGAGGAGGAAGAGCGCAGGCTGTCAAACTCTGAGAAGTCCTCTTTGGACGTACCGTTGGATGCACTGAAAAGGTCAAAGCTACCTGAAAAGGGGACAACGCATACACACAGAGACAGCAGACACACACACACACAGACACATAGACAGATGGAAACAGAAAACTATGAATGAGTATGGATACTTAAATAAACCAACAGAGAAATGAACAAAACAAGCAAGTGAACGTACGCAGATGTGTGGAAGCATTTGCTACTGTGTGAGCCCCTTCTGACACAGCTGCTGAGTCTTTGAGACATTTGTCAGCCAATGATCAGACATTGCTCTCTTTGTAAAATAGAATAGAACTGAAAGAACTCAAGTAAAGCGAACTTCTTGAAATATGTTTTAGCAACTGATGCTCACCTGCGTTGGAAGTTTTGGGGCGGGCAGATGCAGAGCTCCATGGGTCAGCGGCAGGAGTGGAGTTTGATGCCCAGGGGTCACTGCTCTTCATGGGTGGGACTGAAGGAGGAGCGCCCCATGGGTCCACTGGGACTGCTGGCTTAGGGGCAGACCCTAGGGAGGGGGAGAGAGGTGTAGTTTGGGGGAGGATGGTGGGGGTGTGGGTGAAGCAAGCAAAATGTAAAGCCAATTTGGAAAAGAAGTTGAGGAGGGGCAGAGGAAGAGAGCAGGAGAAAGGTGAGAAAGGCAAAGTAGGTCAAATGATAGCAGGCATGTATTTCATCGGACCCATTTAAAAACTACTACTCATCTCCCCACAGCCTCCTTTCCCTGCCTCTCCCATTCCTCCACACTCCTTTCCTTCATGATATCTTCCTCTAACAACCCCAACCCCCCTGTCCCCTCTGTGCAGTAATGCTGCTGGGCCAGTGGAGCAGCATTCCTATTTAACAAAGACTCACAGTCCTAAGAGCTGCAGGTGGAGCGCAGAGACCACACACACGTACACACTCACACAAACTGACTATACACAAACACACAAATCTTTCCAGTGAACAGCGTATATACTGTGTGTGTATACCATAAGGTTGCCAGGGGTCTTCTGATGCAGCGGCTGCCCCAGCCCCTGCAGCCCAGGGGTCAGCACTGGCACCGGGCTCTGGGACATTCATCAGATCCATCAGAGACGACTGTGGCTGGAAAGAGACACACAAAGTGGCTTAGAAAGACAAAATGAGATGAGAAAAGACGGAGAGGAAACAGATGAGGAGGAAAAACGTTGGGAAGGACCATCTGTTGGGCAGGCATTATTCTCTACAGCACAAATGCTATTCAAAGATACTGACGGTGGTCATGTCATTATGTGCTGAGATACAACATGAGCCACAGTCATGCAGTCGTACTTCATCGCTTCAGCTCTGCGTGCCCTCAGACTACAGTCAGCAAGCTTTTCAGGCAGAAAAAGGAAGAGTAAACTAGGCAGCCTGCTGCCAGTTAGTGGTTTCACTACTGCTACTGAGGCAGGAGACAGGGTCAGGCAGAAAAAGAGAATGGGGAGAGGCAAGACTATTTCAGGAGCATGGCCATGATAATGGAATAAGTGAGTCACTCTAGCCTCCACGCCGTGTGTATTTTACCTCTTTCTTCTTCTTGGGCAGTTTTACTGAGTCTGGACCTTCTTTCTTACTCTCCTCCAAGGCCATCTGTAGTCTCAAGTCATCCCCTCTGCGTATGCGCTCCTCCTGAACACACACACCCAGAGCACAGTTAGCATAAGCAGCACAGGTGCATCTTTTCATCATCATGTCAGTAGAATGATGAAGCCAATCAAATATGATTTTTGCATTATATTGTCTTTTGATATTCATCCAAATACTGGTGTCACAGTTTTTTACCAGGAACTTGGGTCAGTAAAAAAAAAAACATTGCTGTTTTAAAATTCCGTTTTGCAGGTTAGACAAAAATAGCTGATGAGGTCAATTGAGCAGTGTCACTCAATGAGGTGTTTAAAAATCCACTTACCTTGGGTATATTTAAACATTTTGCTGAGCCTTAGTTATTGGCATAAGTTATTTTCAATTTCTCCTCTTATTTACAAGCAGTGACCCAAGACAATTATCTGTGCAAAAGCATTTGGTAGATGTAGAACATCAGTGGTTAAGTGGCAGAAATCTGATTTCAGAGATGGTAGTGTAAGTTTTTTTGAGGCTCAGGAGCTTAAAGGAACCGAGCGGATAAAATAACAGATTGTAAATGTAAATGACTAACAGGGTTTCAGAAAGGTTTTACAGCATGTGTATTTGCAGCAGCATGACCCATGACATGGAAAAGATTTGACGTGAAGCAGAATCAAGTAAAACGTAATTACTCATAGCTTCCTGTCAAGTCATCTTTTGAAATATAATAAGCTGGTTTCCACAGATGTTAACTACCTGCACATTTCAAACACAGGCACACAGTAAGAAAATGACAAGCATGAATTCATACTCTGCCATGTTAGCACATGTTTCTGTGTGTGTGTGTACCTGCTCTGCAGCCTCTCTGCTCATGGCCAGAGCCAGTTGCAGCTGTAGCTCCTCCTCTCCGCTGGTCTGAGGTCTGGCCTGTTCCAGTTCTGAACCCGCATTAGGAGATGTGGCTAACAGACACATTCAGAACGTATATTAACATCACTGCCACATGGGACTCCATACTGTACATAACACACTGAAAACCCTCACCGGCTATGGAAATTATCGGTGTGTGTGTGTGATTAGAGGTTTCTTTCGGGAGCCTGTAAGGGACGACAGGTCCATTCAGCTTATTGGATTACATCGGGCCATGAGGCAGCACAGAAAACACACAGATGCTGCACGTGGCAAACATGCAACAAACATGCACACACAAAAGCTGGACAGGAGAAAGAAGCCACCATGTCAAAAGACACTCAGTAAGGTAGCCTGTATTCCTCTATTCAATGCTTGTCTCTCCGTGGGAACTGTGGTGTGGGAGGTGACATGCCGACTTTGTAATTCTTGACTTGTCTCTCTATATGATGTCACAGTTTAGTTTCTTAGCAGTCCATCTTAGTGCAGTTATGTACATGTGTGAATGTGGTGGGTGGACAAAGGTGAGTGTAAACTAAACATGTGTTTTCTGTGGCATGATTGAAGAGCTTCTCGGCAGTTCAAATTCAGGTTTTGTCCATTACAAACAGCAAACACTGACAAGAAATGTGATGTGCAAATTAAATCTTAATGTTCTGATGGATTTTGGCCAACCACAGACAATTCCTCTCAAACTTTAACATGGGTCTCCAACTGAAATAATAAACATTGTCTTTCTCCTTCTGCCTACCCCATTTTATTTCTATACATCTCTGCTCCTAATACCAAAGACCAGTAAGGTCATAGGATGTCCACGATCTTCATATTTCTTAGGACCCCATACCAGTCATGGCATATTCTGGTGCTGATGTGGACACTACATACATACACACCCATTCACTGAATACCCATCATGATGACCTTGTGTACAATTCTGATTGCAAGAGATACATTGACAAGAGACACATAAAGGCTTTAGTGCAGAGACAAAACAACAACACCGACACAAATATGACTTGGGGAAACACTGACTGTTTGTTTCACTATTTGACATCTTGCACTTTGATGACACACACCCATAACACCCTCCTGCCCTGTCAAGACTTCTATAGAAGTGGATGTCACATCAGAAGGTTTTCTTACGTTAAAGAGTAAATTCGTATTACGTCAAAAGTTTCCATGATGAGGAAATGGTACTGATACAATGTTTCTTTGAAAGAAATACGCTGGCCTTTTAACAAAAAGGTTGTGGCCATCCTTGAAATGGTTGAAGAAAGCTGGCAATTATGTGTTGATTAAGTAGCAGGATTACAGCCTATTGTCTGCATCACTTATAAAAACAACCAATAATGACAACATACATATTTTCAATAATTAATTCACTGCATCTGCAACTCCAGTGTCAGATCTGGCTCCTCATCTCCTCTCCTTGCTCCTTGACTCCTTGCTCACTTCTTAGCTCAGTTCCTGCCTTGCTTGCTCTTTGTCAAGACCACATCTCCTGAACTTGGTCTCCAGGCTGTGTGTCTCCAGGGACAGTGACAAGAAGTAACAGGGGTAAAGGTGTGTTTGGTTAGCTGGTGGTATTTGAGCCAGGGTCTCCACATCAGCTCAGTGTCTGCCTTAAATAGACAGTGAACACAGTGGTACTAAAGTCCACACACAGACACTGTAACCAAGGAAAATGTACTGGAATGATGGCATTACATTTCTCCATCGAAATGAGTATTTTACTTGAATTCTCTTTACAGTAAAAATATGTGAGCAAAAGAGGACCTCAACAACAATTTGTCAACCGCTAAGCCTAAAGAGAGACTAAACCTATGACACAGTAACACACAGTTCAACACTTCATGGTAGCTAGTCAGAGAGACAAATAAACAAAACCCAAAGCCAACTAAAACACGCTAGTCTCTTGCCCACCACCGTGGGAATGGACCATATATGGATAATCACAATTTCTTGGCATTCCTGGTAGCAGAAAAATGCATTCAGAAAAGTAATTTTCTGGGGTTTGTCTCTAGTATTTGTGCCACTACTCTATGTGTTAGTCATTTAGTCCAGTTATTTCTTATTCTATCATCTTAATTCTCTGTAGTGCAACATTTAATGACTGAGCAAATAAAGAAAAAACTTCAAACAAAAAGTTGTGCTTAGAAAACGCATAAAAAAAAAAACTTATGATCCTGAGTGCAACACGCAATTCAAGCTCTGAACAGAGAGAACAGAGTTTTGGGGAAAGTGAAAAGGGCTGATGACCACTTGTGTCATCTGTAGTAGATTTATGTGGTGATAATCGCACACAGGGTTTCTATCCCAGGGTGTCAACCGCTAACTATTCCCACATTTGCAGACACTATGTCTCTTGTCTCTGCAGATAAAAGAATTAAGTGGCTGCTAGAAACCTGGTGAGCGGGACAGTTCCTTAAATGCACTTTCCAGATCCTCAAAACAACATCACTTCATCAGATATTTTCCAAACATTAAGTGTGAAACTGTGAAAATGTACAGCTCAAAGCACAGCAAAAAAGCTAGGGCAAACCTGCTTTTACTATTGGTTGCTTGACCTCAGAAAAACTACAGCCTAAGAGACAGTAAAGATGTTTTATCTTTTGCTTGTTGGGCTCATCCATAGCGCATGCAAGTGGAGGAAAACGTCACAACATCTGAAAGGTCAGCCAAGCTGAAGACTGAAGGGCGGCTGGTTATCCCTGTTCAGGGATACCTGGAGCTATACGACCTGTCAAGTTCTTACTAGTTTGACACAGACAGAAGGAACAATGCCTGGAGATATGTCATCTTAGAAAAGAAAAGAGGAGAGTACGATGATAGGCTACATTAAAAACTACGAACTGGTACAGGCAGTTTTGGTTGCTTAGTTATGGCAGGCACGACAGTGGCGCAACCTCCCAAGCACCTTTGATAAAAGGCGGGTGCTGCTTTCCACATAACATCTGAATGGCCCTCAGAATACATTTATCTTTTTCACACACATGCACACGTTAATGAGTGCACAGAGACACACGGGAACATGAAGAATGCAGTATGCTGAAGACTAAGAAAAATCACAAGACAAAAAAAGAGACCTGTATACTATATTACATTTTAATACGTGACATCAAACAAATTTCAGACCTTTCCAGATACTTTTGGGATACTTTGTGATATGCTTTGTTAACACCAACAGCCACACTTGCATGGCCATTCATTCACACCCTGTCTGGACAACAATCCTCGGAAAGTTTGACTGGAATCCCAAAAATCCTGCCTGGCAACGCCCACAGCGGCAGCCCAGCCACACTCCTATTGGCCGGTCTCTCAGTTTTCGCAACTGATGACTCAGCTGCTAGAGCTTCCGCCTCTGAGCGCACACACACGCACATGCACACACACACACACACACACACACACACACACACACACACACACATACTCAAACATAACATATATGCAAGAATGTGGACCACAAGTAAAAGATGAAGACACACCTCCATGCTCCGAGACCCATGGCAAGAGACAGAACACAAACCCATAGTGGCACATACACACAGCCATCCTGCTGCGTACAAAAGACTGGGGAGGTCAGAGGATGAAAGGAAAAGAGGCCAAGGTTCATTCCTTCACTTCAACTTTCATTCTTCCCCTCTGCCCCTCTCTGCATTACCCCATTTCCTGACTGGGATTTCTGTTTCTTCTCAACTCGACCCCTCTCTCACTCCATCTTTCTTTCAATCCATTTAAACACTGCTTTAGTGTCAAGTCTCCAATAGCTCATGCTCTGGTACAATGAGCTACAAGAAGTGAGTACTTGCAGAAATTCCAGTAAAGAAACACAAGAGCAATGATGACTTATCACCAAATATGTTACCAAGTATGAGGATCCCTTATGTATATTGCCTACTTAAAGAGGTATACAGTATGTGATATTTCTCCCACCTTGGCATAATGAACTTAAATTATTTTCTCAAGATATCAGACTAATCATCGTAGTGATAGAAGGCAGTAGTAATGACAATCTGTAGAAAATAAGCCCCACATGTGTCACTCCTTTCCAGTTTTGTAACATGCAAAATAGTGTGCATACTCCATTTCTTCTCTAGTCCCTCTTTTTCATTGAAGGTTATTGAAGTCTGGCTTTATTCACTATTTGTTTCTGTCATGTATCTTTCAGTGATATCTTCATCAATCCATATCTCTCTCTTCTGTCACTGCGTGTTTCTATATCTCTCCCTCACTGTCTCTGGAGGAGTGAGTATCACTGAAAAGAGGAGCAGATTCCTCTGTCATGTGGATGATAGAGGCTAGGGGGGTGAACTCTGCTTCCTCTTCTAAGAGTCTGTGAGTGCGTGTGTGTGCGCTGAGGAATGCAGCCCTACTGTGGGACTGCAAGCCAGAGACAGAACAGGGGGAGGGGAAGGTTTCAGGATGTAGGCCAAAGTTACACCAAATGGGACACAATACAGTATGATGGGAATCGCAGTACTGCATGTATTCATATGGAATGAGCCCTTTAAGTTTGTGTCTGTGTGTACAGCTTATGTGGCACTATAAGCTAATACTCACAGCCATGGTAGGAGGCAGGTGAGCCCTCTGACCTGCCATACTCTTCGCTGTAGGAAGTGGAGAGGTTGGGCTGAGACGAGCCTCTGCCAAAACCCATCTGACTGCTCCCTGTGGACACCTGGGCCATTCGCTCCTTGGTCTTCAAAGCTTGAGACCTAGTAGGACAAAAAAAATACCATATGATCAGTCATCCTTACTCAAGTCAAGGCTCTTATAATCGTTCGTGTGACACTCAAAAGGACAAACTAAGCATAAGGCACGAAAGGACGATTGGTCTTTGAAGCCCTAGATCAAAAAAATATTGAGTTGAAAAGTATAACCAAACCACCACACTGAGAATTAGAGTTTCAAATGGTTTCAATTCTAAAATGCCACAGGAAAACCATTCATTAGACTAAACACACTGCCAAGCAAATGATGAGCACCCCACATGGGCCAATTAGTATAATTCTGGAAATGATTCACTGCCCTTTTTTTGCCAAAACATGATCTATGTCTAAGATAATGTGTGTTAGAAGAAATCTGATCAACAAATAATGCAACTGTAAAAAGATGAATAAAAAAATAAAGAAACTAATAATATAAGAAGATGAAATTATCATCTAAATCAGTTGTCCCCAACCTTTCTATCACCACGGACCAGTCAACGCTTGACAATTTTACCACAGCCCGGGAGGAGAGGGGGTGTATGAAGATTGTTTATATTGTTAATATAATAATAAACGTTAATGCACTGTGTACTATGCAACTTTAAAAGCAGCTTCCTCGTAACATTACGGCAACAACGTTGTCTTTTAATCCAGCGTGCTTGGTCTCCAAGTGGCAAAGCAGTTTTGAAGGCTACATCGCCTCATTAGAGAGCCAGTTGCCGCATATTATGCAGAGCGGGCTCGGTGTGTGGGAATCACCTGTCACAACAAATCCATATTTCAAGTAGGACTGCTGGTGTTGTCTGTTAAAAGCTTTCTTTTTCTTATTCTGTCTCTTCACTGGGCCTTTTCCCCTTCGGTTTTTTACTCATTTTGCAAGTTTTTTGGGTTAAATTTGACCAAAAGTGACTGAGATGTTACCGAGAAAATCTGGTAATTTTCCAAAATAAAGGATTTTTCAAAATAAAAGATCTTTCAGACTCAGATAATAAATAAAACAAAATGAATTAATTATTTCTTGTGCGGCCCGACACCAATTGATCCACAGACCAGTACCAGTCCGCGGCCTGGGGGTTAGGGACCACTGATCTAAATCTTTTTTTTCCTAAATTCATTTCTTCAGACAATTCATGTCCAGAATCTCTCCTATTGACAAACCGCTAGACCCAACAAGATCAATTCCTGCTGTGCCTTTCTCAACAGTCAAATGACATGAATTTGCAACCTTCTTCCAAGGTAAAGTGTCTGATATTAGAAGAAAATCTAACAATTTCACATACCAATGGATCTGGTAAGTCTCTGCCCGTATATCATCACACCACCAGGAGCACAATCTCCCCCTTCCTACCTTTAATGGTCTAGAAGAGGTGATAAAGCAGCTGTTCACAATCACAATGTGTATTTGTGTAATTGTGTATTCCCCTGTCTGTCATATGATGTGCTTAATATTGAAAACAGTTCTTTACAAGCAGTAGTCTTTCACGCTTTAAAAACCAAAATACAACTAAGATCATTCTGTGATGAGCCACTGCAGACCAACCTAAATTATCCCTTTTCTTAGTAAAATACTTGATGATAAGGTTGTCGACAAACAGCTGCATAGCTACCTGTCACTCCACAATCTGAATGATGTGTATCAATCCAGCTTGAGGACTAATCACAGCGCTTAGCAGCAGCTCTCATAAATGTAATCAATGACCTAAGGATCATCAGTGCTTCAAACAAGCAGTGCGTTTCAGTATCACTAGGCCTGACAGCAGCCTCTGACACTGCTGACCATAACATTTTACTCAGCATACTAGAAAATTCAGTTAGCCTATTTGGCTGTGTCATTAACTGGCTGTCTTTCTACCTAACAGGTCAGACACGCTCTGCATGTCTGGACTTCTGGCAATTTTAACATTCGCTGTGAGGTCCCACAATACTCAGTGCCAGGCCCCTTACTGACCCTTTACCTACAATATACACTCACCGGCAACTTTATTAGGTACACCTTGCTTGTACCGGGTTGGACCCTCTTTTTCCTTCAGAACTGCCTTAATCCTTCGCAGCATAGATTGAACAAGGTACTGGAAACATTCCTCAGAGAGTTTGGTAGAGTTTGGCACATCCATGATGCAAATCTCCAAAGGTGCTCTATTGGATTGATATCTGGTGACTGTGGAGGCCATTTGAGTACAGTGAACTCATTGTCACGTTCAAGAAACCAATCTGAGATTATTCGAGCTTTATGACATGGTGCGCTATCCTGCTGGAAGTGGCCATCAGAAGATGGGAACACTGTGGTCATAAAGGGATGGACATGGTCAGCAACAATACTCAGGTAGGCTGTGGCATTGAAACGATGCCCAATTGGTACTAAGGGGCCCAAAGTGTGCCAAGAAAATATCCAACCACACCATTACACAACCACCAGCAGCCTGAACCGTTGATACAAGGCAGGAGGGATCCATGCTTTCATGTTGTGGACGCCAAATTCTGACCCTACCATCTGAATGTCGCAGCAGAAATCAAGACTCATCAGACCAGGCAACAATTTTCCAATCTTCTATTGTCCAATTTTTGTGAGCCTGTACGAATTGTAGCCTCAGTTTCCTGTTCTTAGCTGAAAGGAGTGGCACGCGGTGTGGTCTTCTGCTGCTGTAGCCCATTTGCCTCAAGGTTCGACGTGTTGTGCGTTCAGAGATGCTCTTCTGCATACCACGGTTGTAACAAGTGGTTATTTGAGTTACTGTTGCCTTTCTATCAGCTCGAACCAATCTGGCCATTCTCCTCTGACCTCTGGCATCAACAAGGCATTTTCTCCCACAGACCTGCCGCTCACGAGATATTTTCTCTTTTTCTGACCATTCTCTGTAAACCCTAGAGATGGTTGTGTGTGAAAATCCCAGTAGATCAGCAGTTTCTGAAATACGCAGACCAGCCCGTCTGACACCAACAACCATGCCACGTTCAAAGTCACTTAAATCACCTTTCTTGCCCATTCTGATGCTCGGTTTGAACTGCAGCAGATCGTCTTAACCATGTCTACATGTCTAAATGCATTGAGTTGCTGCCATGTGATTGGCGGATTAGAAATTTGTGTTAACAAGCAGTTGGACAGGTGTACCTAATAAAGTGGCCGGTGAGTGTACATACTGTATACTGCCATCTTGCTCAATCATACAGAAGCACAATCATACCAATCATGCCGATGATACACAATTCTGTATTTCACTTTCACACAATAACTGTGGGACGGCTCCAACTTCAATGCCTCAGCCAGGGTACTCACTGGGGCAAGAACAACCAACAATTTTGCTTCTACACTTATATTACTTGACTGCCTTCCAATAAAATAGGAAATTGATTTCAAAATATTGCTCACTGTCTACAAACTAAACCAAACTAAATGGTCTAGCTCCTAAATGCATCTGACTTGCT
This sequence comes from Chelmon rostratus, assembly GCF_017976325.1. Classification (NCBI taxonomy): domain Eukaryota; kingdom Metazoa; phylum Chordata; class Actinopteri; order Chaetodontiformes; family Chaetodontidae; genus Chelmon; species Chelmon rostratus. Next base: position 15,272,790 of record NC_055674.1, on the reverse strand, counting down.
CACTGCTTACAAACCCTCCAGAACCTTCACATCATCAGACACCGGTTTCCTAACAGTACCCATGATCAGAAGTATATTTGGTGAAGGTGTATTCAGTTACGATGGATCCATTCTTTGGAACAAACTGCCTTATGATATAAGATGTACTACAGCTGTGCCATTTTTAAAAAGTTTAAAGCAAAGCTGTTCTCTCAGGCCTGTGGCTAGCCAGTGGCTGAATCACTCTAGATATCTGTCGATCCTTCTCTCTTTGGGCATGTGAGGGCAGGTATGTTCATGCTGGTGGGTGGCCAGGGGAAGAATAATTTGTATTAAATTTTGCCTTTGTATGTACCTAAATATGTATTCATGTTCTATTTTATTTCGCTCATATTTGACTTGACAGGGTGGTGTTTGCTTGAGACCATTGAGCTGAAACAGACATCAACTCTGGAGCTATTTTTCAAGTTTAGCAACATTGCTTGTACTAGCTACCAATGGCAGACATCCACCGTAAATGACTAAACAGCATAAGCTCTATGGAGTTGTATGGCTTCCTGAGGACCAGTCTTTGTTTGGAACTAGCAGGTGTGGAAACACAGTGAGCAGAGTCCAAAAGTACCCCAGCTCCCAGTGGGATAATAACAATATGATCATCTAAGGGAAAAACCAACAGTAAAACTGCATATCAATGTTGTGATTGTTTTTTTGAACTGGTTTACAGTGAATGTTGATGACCATCAAACAGAAAATTGTTAAAATACCGGCACAGTACAACCAAAAAAAGTATAGAATCTGAGTGATCTGAGCTGAAAGTGCCACTGGGAAGGTAGCAGAAGCAGTGCGGAGAGTTCAGCTCAATGTTGTTATGTCATCATATAATACAGAACGTTTAGAGACAACAAATGTTACATTATTAGCAAGGTTCAACTCAGCCATGGCCTAACAACCCAAAGCCACAAAAAGCTACTCTGTGGCCACCAAATATCCATTGTAGGTGGCCCCTGACGCTGCAGCATCAACACACCTGTTCAACAGAATAAAATGTTTCTTTCTCATCCACTGCCGCTAAGTTTTACACAAGCCTGGCATGCTAGCTCGGTTAATAGTGAATAGTTACAACAACTAAAACAAAAGCTGTCTCTGTGCAGTCTGTTTGTCTAAGTTTGCCAAATATATTAATTCCCTCCTCCCTCCACCAGTGGTACCTGCAGGAAGTGATGCACATCAGCAGAGGGAGGAGGACAGAGGACAGGCTGGACTGATACTGACTGATGTCCGTGTTCTTCATTCTTTCTAAACTTCATCGACTGTGCTGTCAGAGATATTTATTTTGCTGCTGATAATTTGTATTAGAGATTCACAGTCAGCTGCAATAAAGCTGTACATAATGAAAGCATGAGTCATTGTTTTACAGAAGAAGCGGTGCCAGGGTCTGGTATGGTTTCATCGACCTCGCAGCACACAAAGTCTGCGCATAAAGCTTAATGCTGCAGTTAGCAGCGTGCAATTTTAACCACTGGCTCATCAACTGATGATTCAAATCAGTGATTTTTAGAAGGCCGGGGACATGACAAGGACATGCAAAGTCATTGTCACATTGCCCACCCTGAATCAGGTATGACTCGGTCAATTCTGATTTGGGCACAGCCTTAAATAGTATATTAGACAGAGTGTGCCAGGATTATACATTAATCACAAAATCAGTCAAAAGATGTACAAACATAAGTTTACTCCTGATAGTTTTAACTACTGTGCATCTATTAAAATTGATTTATAAAGCTCTTACCTCTCTCCTTTGAGGCGGTCTTCATCTTTGAGCAGGACCACTAGCTGCTTGCTCTTCTCCCTGACGTTGATGCCCTGGTCTTTACCGTCTCTGTCTATGTACTGGAAGTCCTTCAGAGTCTGGATGGTGAAGATGTTCTCTTTGCATTGCAGTGCAACTCGCTCTGAGCCCGTCTTGATCAGGTAGTCGAGCAGGGTGAGCGCCTTGTAGACGTGGCGCCAGTTCTTGCCGTGGTCATTGAGCCGTTTCCAGATCATGCTCATGATTTCGCTGAAGGCCACCACGTTGTAAGTAAGGTCAGCGATCTCAGACATGAGGGAAGACGATGGGCCCCAGGGATCGTTGGAAGTGGCCTCTCTGACTTTCTTCTCTGCATCAGAGTAGTTGTTCACCATGTTCTTCATCTGCCGGCGGATGGTGGAGCTTGGCATGGTGGCGGTGGAGATGGGACAGGCAGGAAGAAATACAAGATACACTCTCACACAGGAGAGGAGCTGGGACACCAATAATGTTTAAGTAAAAGAGGCAAAACACACACAGACGATGTAAATCTGCGCGTGCCTCAGCAGAAGCTTGCGTTATGTGTCTGTGCACCTGTGTCCTCTCTCAAGGCACGGTGGTGGCGTGCCTATGTGGAAATCTTCTTGGTGTACAAGTGTGTGTGTGTGTGTGTGTGTGTGTTGTGTACGTGTGTGTTTGTTTATGAGGCTTCTCCAGGCCAGTGCAGTGTTCCTGAGTCCTCCAGAAAAGCGTCTGTTAAAACCATTTCCACACACACAGTGCTGGCTGCACACATGACCACGCCATCACCTAGGACAGACAGACAAATAGCAGGTTAGTGGAAGGAAGAGAAGACAAAAAAGACATTTAGTAAAGGTAAAAGCATGAGAAAGGAGAAAATTGCTACATAGAGCCAAGTTAAAAGCTCAAACACCACAAGTCTTCCTTGTCGGAATCAGTTTCTGAGTAATTGCCCACATCCGAATGTGCCAACAGCTTAGTATCCATTTTAAAACTATAACAACTTCAACTTCATGTTGTATGCCAGCAGTTCCAACTAATCAAATTCCCCTTTCCTAAGTAGTCAACTTTGAAGCATATAATACTTAATTTAACATACCTGTCTTTAGAGAAATATTAAGAAACAAATGGCGTTCGATGAAACATCTGGTGAAGTCGTAGGTCTAATCAGAGAATCTTTCTTTAAGATGTCAGCGCGATCCCTATTTCCACACCTAAACAATAAGATCGTGAAGATAATTTGTATTTATAGGGGCAGCTGTAGAGCCTTCCTTTTTGAAACTAGACAGAACAATACGTTTCATACTTTCACACTTAGATAAGCAATTTCCATGTACTTGCAGAAAAGCCTGCCTCCTTCATATAACACAAGGCCAGGGTGTTGTGACAAAGAATTGTGTTTCCAGTTTTGTAATCCCACTTCGATTTACGGTAACATGACCCAACAGCAAATTGCAAGGGGGTGTGTTGAAAATGAATAATTTCATGGTAGTCGGGTTTGTGTGGTAGAGAAGTTGCTCACTGAAGTTGCAAATTTTTATCTGCACGTTAGTTTATTTTATTCTAGTATCTTTATTTTATTTTATTATTACTTTCTTATCTTTCTTATTGTTTCTAAAATGGGGGGTTGCAATACTAATTTCACTGACATGTTATGCTCAGTGACAATAAAGGAATCTTGAATCATTGGGTGGGCTTGGAGGACAAGAAATCAAACACAAAAGTTTCAAAAGCAAACACAAGATTACTGTGAACCAATAGCAAGACCCATGGGATGAAAAAACACAACGAAAGAATTAAAAATGCACAAGCTAGGGCCTCACGTAATAATGTCCTTGTCAGTGTTTCACTGTAACAAAAAACATCTACAATTATCTAGACAGGGAAGTGATGTTTTTCTCTAGTTTTTCTCACACCAGTAATGACTTGCTGCAAAGAATGTTGCTCAGGGAGGTGACATGTAATATATGTAATAATGTCTCATAAGACAATGCATTTACATCAAATCTCAAGTTAATAAGAATTAGAACAACAGGAGAGCTCTTTATCTTTGTGGATAAATGCCATTAATTCTCTATTTCATTAGGTGTTCGTGAATTTTCAAAGCAAGGTTGAGTAACTGAGTAACTATTTCTTTAGACACGCCTGTACAATCAATGCAGTCCAATGCATCTGGCATTTCATAAAGTGAAGCTTATAATGTTATAATGGTGACTGTCGTTTAAATGTGAGCTGACAAAACTGTGTGGCTGCAAGTGTACCTGATACATTATTTTCACAAAATGCCAAATTTTCATGGAATACTGGATGTATAGTATCCCTCTGAAAATAAATATCATGTGAAAATTAAGTTTAGTCAGAGGAAACATGAGGTTAATTAATCAAAACAGACAAAAAGGCAATAGCGGATTTTGGACTCAAAGTTTTGCTTAATTAATTTCAGATAAATTCATGAATCATTCTTGAACAATTTATATTGTAATGAGCCTTCATCTACGCTCTTTCCCATCATCAGAGTATTAGCATTCAGCATATTGCTATGAGAGACGCCAGAGCAATGACTGAGTAAAAATGTGTTTCCACCCTTTGGTGGGTGGCAGGGGAGATATACCATTTCCAGTCTGATTATGACTAGTGGAGTGACTTATGTTTCCTTTGTCCTGTTTCTAACAGATCGGCAGACCAGCTACTAATCACTTCCTCTCTCTCACACACACAGACACACGCGCACGCACGCACACGGAAAGTGTGTGCAGACTCACAGCTGTACGACCTACACATAGTTTCATATGCAAACAAATATATGAAAACACTGCCTTAGCATGTAACATCAAGTTATGAAATGCACATTCACCATTGATGCAACTTCTGTGTACTATGAAACGTCCTGCAGTTTGTGTGATAGGGGCTCTTTGTAAAGACAATTCAATGTCACTGAAATATGAGATTGTAATAGTTTGAGTTTGAATGCAAAGACGCCACAGCACGATCTCCTTGGCTCGATCATCTAGCCAGATTAGTACAGAGATTGGTCTACTTTCATTTATCCAGAAAAATGTTCTTGAAAAGCGCACACACACACTCTTATCCCCCACCACTGCCATGCACCACATTGGTGCATTTCCAAACATTCACACTAACTGAAAACTTACCAAATCTAATTTCAACCATTGTTCTCAGTAATAAAAGGCAGTTTAAGTTTGCGGAGATCTTTCATGCCTGCTGTTCCTCTGACTACCATCTAGGGAAGCCCATGATGAGTTGTCCTTTTCAGTAATCTGATCCTAGCACCAAGCATGCTTTGACATGCCCCACAAACAAGTGCTTTCATGAACAGAAGAGTGTTAAAAGTGATTAGCTGTCTATGCAGACTTTTAACTGTTGCATTTTACATTTCCAATGTGGCAAGTGGCTGTACATTCACACGTGTATGTGTTTGTTTTAGGGACCTCCCTGCCTTGCGATGCCATGGAAAGACAGCTGGGGGGGACGAGGGTGAGGAAACGAGGACTGTGAGTGTATGCCGGGGGGGGTAAGAAAACAACTTGGCACATCCCGTAAATTCACTTAACACCAGTGAAATGTGATTCCTGTGGGGCAAGCCCCCCCAAACATTCCCTCGTCACCCTCCTCCTCACCCTGCATCCGCATGAATACAGCTCAGACCTAATGACACATCTGCTGCTATAATCACCTATTCACCCATAGCAGAAAGGAGGAAGAGAGGAGAGTCTGTCTTGTCTGTCCCACCCCCCAACACCCCGGAACAAGCCCCCACCCCAAGACACCGCTGGCCTGCCTCCCTTCAGCCCTTCTGTGCTTAGATCACAGCACACTGTGTGTGCACACGTGTGTCGAAATACATATTCATGTGTCACTGCAGGTTCATTATGTCTGATAACTGAGCCTGTCATTCTTGTCAAACTGTCATTATGCCTTGTTATTGCTAGAATAGGAAGACAACCACAAAAATCATTTGGTCCAGGGACTACTTCTTGTAGCCTTGGGTGAACTCATGCACCTAAAATCGGTTGCCACCCTTTCATGCCTTGTCCACACATAGATGCGTTTTTTTTTTACTTTCATTTTGGTCTTTTGTCCACACACAAATGAAATTTTAGTTGTTGGCCAAAATAGTGCGGGGGCTAACCTTGCTAACAGAACTGTTATTGTGTTTTTACATATGGATTTTTGTGTGTGTGTGTTTGTATGGATGTTATTTTTTGAGAGTGAAAGAGGAAAATCCTGTTTTAACAATCCCCATTTATGAGTGGACTAGGTATCAGTCTCCTCCTCTCTTTGCATGGCTTTATTTGAATGACACACATTGCAAATGAGAGAAATTTGAGGGGAAATCAACAAAATTAGGTAAATAACAACCTTCTCAGTCAAGGTCAGTTCCCTAATTTATAATAATACTGTTTATAATTCAATCTGCTGTCCTACCCCAGGATTGTTATCCAGAGCATACATTACTTTATTGGGAGATACAGTGATATTACAAGAACAGAACAGAGATCCATCTACTTGCTTTTTTTTGCGATATAAACTGTCTAGTGGCAATATTGAATTTACACTAGACTTGGTTCTACATTATATATTTTTCCTATCATACGCCTACTTAGATTTTGTGCTCCTGTTGTAATATCAGCGGTGCTGACTTCGACATATTTATTTCTTTTCTGCCATCAAGCTGTCAAATTCATGGAGGAATTCCTGATTTTTAATGCTTGTAAATGGACAGAACTGAAGCATCAGCAGAAAACTGACAGTACGCTGCAACATCACAATAGGCTATTAGTGTATCTACTGTCACCAGAAGTTGGCCAGAGCCCAAAGTCAGCAAGAGGTTTTTTTTTAATGGGTGAGACAAGATTTATCCTCATAAATACAGGTCATTGTAAAAAAAAATAACCACATTACATGCAAAGTCAGCAAAATTCAAATTAAGTCCTCCTGTGGAATCCCATGTTTAACTGATAACATTATTAGATCTGTCGCTACCAAGGAATAGCCAGGACAAAAAAGAACTGCAGATAATTTGAGGCTGTGATGTTACCATTTTAAAAATGAATTAAAAGTTGCCTGCATTTCCAGAGCAAACCTTCTAGCAGCAATATATTACTATCTATGTCACTCTATTTCGCAAAGTGAATAAAATAATTGGAACACAATTATTTCAAGTAAAGAATGGACAACATGTCTTTCTGGTACTTATCAACAATTGAGATTCATGTAATGAAATGTAAATCAATTCATTAGGCAGGGACATCTACAACAGACATCAAGACCTGATCACTCCTATCAAAAATATAAAGCTTGTTTTCTTTCCAATGCTTTTTGTTTGCTACCAGTTTGACAGCTATCAAAATGCCTTATCGTCTTCGGTTCAAACACTGGAACCTCACAGCATGGTGAATGAATGATCCACATGTGAACTGCAGATCACATAAGCAATAGTTTCATGTGATGATTGTCAATAACTATACAAATAATAATAATGGAGTCCAAGAAAAGAAAAACATTATAATGTTTCCCTAGTCCAACTTTTGGGTACAGTGTAATGACCTACAGGATTTTGCGACAGAGTTCCACAAGAAGAAAGTGAACAACTGAACACTGGACACAAGTGAACTGCCCGATGTGAGAAAGCAACAAGCCAAACCTATCCCGTGTGTGTATGCGCACTGTGTCTGGGTGTGTCTTGGCAAAACACAGGTAAACTGTGATTAGCATTAAGGGGTTGAGAAGCAGTACATTGAGAACAGGTCCACCCTGACAGTCCCACACAGCGAGAGTAAAGCTGATCTAGAGATAGAAGGCTTGCACAACCAGGTGCCTGTGTGCCTGTGTGTGTGTGTGTGTGTGTGACAGTATCTTTGTGTGTGTTAAGAACAGAGAGGGAGGGGGGGGTTAACAACAGTGTGACATCAGGTTATCCAGCCGGTTCCTTCACCATCCATTTACTTCTTTTCAGTTCACAAACAACATATACCAGTAATTAATCCTCAACCACTCAGCTGCTCAAGGATTAAGCTCCTACAAGCCAAACTAACAATCGCATCAAGTCTAACCCAAAGAAAATCAAACCACTGACACGTGTCCCAAAAGCCTAAAGTGACTGTGATTCAATATGTGCATCAAGCCTGAAGAAGGGAGGAAAAGACAGGAAGAGAGGACACCTTCTGATCGGCATGTCACCCCGCCTTTTGTCCGCCTTGGCCGGCTGGCTTAGAGACAAAGCCAAGTCAGGGAAGGGAGGAGGACGGTGATGATGCATCTGTCACCCACTGTGACTGACTGATCATCCTGACAATAGACAAAGCCCTACCCCTCTCTCAGGCCACGTCTATGTGGGCTCAGTGTGGCTCTGAATAAAAAGCACACATCGAAACACCAGCATCTCCAATTATTCCCCGTGAGATAAATAAATCCTGCCATTATTCAGTGTCTTTCAGCAAATACATTATACCTGCCTACCTACCAGCAGGGCTAGCCGATCGGAAACGGATCGAGTACACAGACAGCGCCCACACCGTTTAAGAATTTCCCAAAAAATCTCAGTAAGTATGTGGACGTTGAGGTTTGCATTACGGACTAACAATAGAAGGCTCTGACTTAGCAGTGCTCACTATGAAAGCATGGTGCATCGGCAGAGAATATTAAAAGAATCAAGCCGCTCATTTAAAATAAACAAAACAAACCCCCCAAAAAATCACTGCGTTTCCTTGAACTGATGCGATTGATAGCACATAAGCTAAGATAGCTGTAGCTAACATTAGTTTTATGCTAGGTGAACTGCCACAATCATATCTCCAAATATTTAAGTCAAACGACCTGCTTGAATTGCGAAACACTGGTGGGTGTAGCAGAGATCTAAGTTTGTGCAACGTCACTTTAATACATCGGGTGAAATAAGTAGCCCACTTGCTACTTACGATTACCGCTAACGCTAGCAAGTTCACCGCAAACTTGCGACAAGTGGTAGTCGTTAGCTAGCAAAATAAGCTAGCGAGCAACGTTAACTTGCTTGCGTTGATTTACTTAGTTAATTCAGCTGGTTGGAAAAGTGCAAAACCCAACAAAAGTTTGTTTCTACCAAATTTTGTACCGCTCCGTTTTTGCCACTGACTTTGATATTAGCGCTCGCACCCAATCACCCACTAACGGCAATATCTGTAATGTGATCAAAACTTGGCTTTGAAAAAAGTTGGATCAAAAGCTAGCACAGCTTGGGTCAGGTTAGCCAGCCGCAAATCTCCTCACTCCTGTGGTTCAGCTAAAAAAAAAATCAACTGTTGACCACTGAGCGTCTAAATATAACACGGAGCGTAAAATTTATTGCCTTCACAGTCAGCCATACGTTAGATACACAAGCATTCAAGTCAGTTTCCAAACGTATTTTGTGCTAAGACAGCCAACTAGCATGCTAAGCTATTTAGCAACCGTTCAAGCTAGCAGCCAAGACGGGTGCTCGGTGGAGACATCACCAGAGCAAACTGGATTTACGCTACAGGACACCCTGGAAAAACAAAACAACTCGACTATCTTGAAAGCAGACGTTTACTTACCATATCTTTTAGGCTACGTCGCGTTCTACTGTTAGTCCAGGGATATAAACCCATAAACAATTTTCGCTAATTCCAAAGGAAAAAATCAAGATATACTACTTATTTCGGCGTCCAGGCTGCTTGTTGCGCCTTCGCCAAGCTATGTGTTGCTAATGCTAAGCCAGCTAAAGCCAGGCTACACGTATCTCCTCCTCCAGAACATGGCGGGCAGAGTGGGAGGTGAGGCGGGGGGGAGCTGGGAAGGGTGTGACCAAGGCGGCTTGACTTGCCAGGGGTACAGAGAGCCCCTTCACTCCCCACTGAAAACAATAGTCATCTCAGGAAGTCATTAATGCTGCGTTACACCAACAGGCATGGCCTCTTTCAGAGTGCCACATAGAGTCACCATCATAATGATTCATACATTTCATCCAAGTTTTCACAGGAAAACTTGCAATCGAGTGGGGCTGACTGCTGGGAGAGCACAACTATGGGATGTCACAGTGCTGGTTAACAGTCAGTCCCCCTTTAAAACATGGTTCTTGCCTCTTTAGTGACTGAACAGACCTCTCAGGTAAACCATGTGAACTTCCTTTTTAGAGAAAGTTGTACCAGCTACACAGAACAAAATAAGCTCATTACACAAGCAAGCGCATGTCGTGATTTGTCAATGCAAAGGGTAGCCGTGTATGCGTGTGTGTGTGTGTGTGTGTGTGTCGACACACCTGTAACACACACAAACATTGCAGGACAGCATTCCATCACTTCTCGCTTGTGTGCAACCGTCTCCTCACACAGCCCTCGCACATTTCAGACACACATGCATATCCCACGGCTGTGTATTCAAATCAGCTTCTATGAATAGACATGAAAGGTTCCCTGAAAAGTGTACAGTGAGCCATGAATAGACAACTGCATGTGCAGATGGAGAGCGTGGTGCTTAAAAATAGATAGAGGTAGGGATCAAAATGTCACAGATTTACATCTCTGCCAGCTCAGAGAGAAAAGTTGGCGACACCTGAAGTAAAGTGTGTAGATAGCCAATGGGGATTTTTATTTTTTGGCTTCCTATTAATATGCCGTATCTCCTGGCTGGCAGTGACATTTTATTTTGGTCTTTTTCTCCTTTCAGCCTCTGCGTCTTTATATAGAGTATCTGACTTGAGCTTCACTCCCTCTGCTGTGTTCAGAGCACAGGATAAGCCGAAGCCAAGCTGATTTAGGCGTGTTTATTGGTCTCTGCGTGAGACGGAGAGAAAAAAAGATCCTAGTGCGAACAGGCTGTTTAAGCAATACTTTTTTGTTATCAGCCACAGTAGTTTTAGTAAAGCTGCTATTTGCTAATCAAGATGCTAGAAACACCATTATATTGCATACATATATTAGATTTTGACAATCTGTCACTTAGGAAATAAATGAAGTTCTACTTTGTGGTTACTGATTATCCACTAACTCAAAATCAAATGATTTTCTAGCCTTGTGTTTTAAGTACTGATAGTAATCCAAACCTGGCAACCCTTCTCACCACTGGATCATCTTTTTTCAAACGTGAATTCATGGGACTGTATGGAACAGGAATCTGAGCTGATGACCCATCACATCAGACTTAAAGGGATCCAACATGAAAAACAAGTCCTGAAACACACTAGAACAGTCAATATTTAGCTCAGATATGATCCTGTTCAGAAGAGGATTACGCACCAAAGCTGGTTTGTTCGACAACACCAGAGATGACAGGAGGAGGGCATTATGGTTCAAGGCTGGGTCTGATTGCTGATTCAAGAAATTATTTTGCAAACAGCACATACGGCATGAATGTAACACAAAAAAAATTAACCTCTACATAAAAGAGCATTTCTCAATGCCTGATATCACCTTGTCTCATAGTTAGTGCTCTGTTATCATGTCTGCCTGAATGTTATCACGTTTTCCCCAGTGCATTATTAAGCCCATCCGAGCTTGTGCAAACCTGGACTGTGCCATTCCATTGAGGGAAAAATATTATAAATTGTCAGTGACTGCATTAATATTCTGGCATGTCATACATGAGGTCATATCATTCCCCTGCAGGTCCAATTTCAACCAATAGAGGTCAGGAGTGTTCCACTTTTTATCATAGGACTCGCGATCAGAAGGTTTATTGCAATGTCAAGGCAACTTCGGAGGTCTTTCTAACTGAACCCTTGCAGCCATGTGTGTCCTTTAATATGTGATTAGCACTGGTTGCCCTTGATTTAAAAAGTCATTAAGGCTAATTAAGGCTAATTAAGGCTAACACTACAGCCTGATTACGTTCATATAACTACCCCCCTTCACAACACTCATTCCCTGCTAGAGACTCACTAGGTCCTTAGCTGCACCCTTTGGTGTAAAGCACAACCAAGGTAATTCCTGGTCTCTTTTGCATCAGACAAGTAGTGTGAAATATGTTTTTATATATATATTGTAATTTATCTCTTAAAACGTTTAAACCTGCTAAAAAAAACCTACACTGGACCCATATGCGCACAGGAGCAAACTGCCATTATCGTCCATCTCCACTTCTTCAGACTTTAATACATGAATCAATATGGTCAAAATAACAGAAACACATGAAAATAAAGTAGTCCTACAGTGAACTCCGATCTGGTGAAGCTCATAGTGTTTGCCATATCACGTTCACATTATATAATTGACTGTTATGTGTCACACGCAAGCTCATCAGGCACATTCTGCAGTAAATCACAGTTACAAAGGCAGCGACACATGTGAGTCATATCAATCAGCCGTATGTGTGAAATTTACAAATGTAAAAAGAGGCCTGATCACTGCATGAATAACTGGTGCACAAGTTTTGAAACCTACAAAGTTATGCATGTGGAAAGGGGGAAAGACTGGCGGGATTCAGTCTGGCCTGCAGTGGAACACATGGTTCCAGACAGAGCAGAAATAAGCAGAAAGGCAGAGGAAGACGGAAAGCATGAAACAGGATAATGTATAATACCTGCCACTTCTGCCAGATTATTAGCCAAATCTTTTCACACATGCAAATGGTGTTATGCTCGCACGGGGCTGGTGCAAGTTCTGACTGAAGAAGGTAAGCAAGAAGAAAAAAAGCGCTCAACAGCTTCAACAGTTGACATTCACTCATTTATAGCATGCATAGCCCACCTGTTTAACTTCAACCTTTAAGTTACCAACAAGTTACCAAAGACTGAATTGTCCAGTTTCCTATTCTTGTAACTGATAATGGAATATATATATATATATATATATATATATATATATATATATATATATATATATATATATATATATATATATATATATATATATATACCTGGAAAGCTATAATTCAGGGAATCTCAGGGAATCAGTCAGTCAAACACACATTTTTGTCTTAAAAGTAAAATCTCAGTGTTAATTTATCAATTGGAAACATTTTTTCCACAGCTACAGGAATTCTGATTGTTTTGCATCCACTGTGTTTCAGTATCACAGCAGACACTTCTATCCTTGAGGAACTGCTGATGCAGAAAGAGGTCAATCACGTTTCACACACAAAAAGAGGCACCTGAGAGTAATCATTTTTTATGTGCCACTAAAATCTGCAAGGGTGGGCACAACAGTAGGCCTGCACACATTTAACGCTATAACGTCGTCTGTAGGGTTTCTCTGCTGTGCAGTCAGCTGTTCAATTTTTAAATGAACGATTCCCGCTTTTCGACTCTGCTCGGCGTGAGACGGAATCCAAAAGTTTGTCGCTGAATTCACAAAACTCCTTCGAGCCAGCTTGCGTCATGCCTGCCACTGGTGGGCAATCGCCTCCCCTGGTGCATGCATGTTTTAAAAAGCGCTGCAAAAGGGCCTCTTGAAGGCACCTATCAAAGATAAAACACAATGTAGTGGGCTATATGGTGGCCCAAGAAAGTGTGACGCAGTGCCCCCTAGTGTGCCCTTCCAGCAGAGAAAACTGGTGCAATGGCTTGTGGGCCACCCTGAATACATGTGTTTTTATATAGAGTTGTTGTAGTGAGAATTTAAATCTCACTGTCTCTGCTTAATCTTAACCAGAGCTGGGAACTTTTCACCAGAAATGCATCACGACTTTCTGTGTGCTGATGCCCCACCGCATGCAGCTGATGCCCTTTTGATGTTTTTCTGTGTGCTGGTGCCCCCACCGCATGCAGCTGATGCCCTTTTGATGTTTCCTTCCTGTGTCCCTCAAACAGCCCGAGCATGACGCTGTTGCCTGCTGTTCGATGTATGTATTACAGTGAAGAAGAGAAGAGGTGTGGATGTTCTGAATCTGAATTCCTAGTGAAGCCAGTGAGAGAAATGGGACAGAGAAAAGTTTCAAGGGGGCGATATGATGTAAGGAGGGCGTATGAGAGGGGAAGAGAATCACTGGACTGAGACGACTGACATTTTTTCTGAGCGTGGTAACAGAGAAGAAGAAAAAGCGAGGACAAACTAATGAGACACGAACCGAGCCTTCAGTCCAAACAGATGGAGAAAAAGTATTGTCGTTTTCTTTGAAGGGAAGTTGAGAGACTTTGTGCCCACCTGCTTTTCCGCCGTTGCCCACTTGCTTCCGCTGACACACACACACACACACACACACACAAACCTGTTCACCAGCTATTTCATGCCCTCTGCATCAGTGACCCTGACAGGATGAAATGTTAGCGTCACTCAGGCAGAAAAACACTAGCTTGCATAGTAGATGTGCTTGTGTGCTGTGGGACACACAGATGCATCACAACTGTAGGCCACTGAATTGTGTTAATACAGATTATGGGATGGCAGCAAAACATTGCACGCAAAAGCTCATGTGAAGACTTTGCAGTAAAAAAAATAAAATAAATCAACAATGGCAATAAAGCCGCTTCATGAGAGTGTTCACACTTGCTGTTCAAAACATCCGGCGCTGTCTTGGCTGGAAATGGGCACAGGAAGTGATGTAACTGTATCGGCTGAGGGAATCAAGCAGAAGAAAAGGGTATGAGCAGTGAACACCAGCGTGGCTGAGCAGACAAAGAACAGAACCACCTACAGAAAATACAGAGAAACTAAATCCAAAGAAAGAACAAAAGTGCCGCCTACACTGCTTGTTTGGCAAGTGAGGCTGGGAAGTGGCACACAGAAACACCACGGCGATGACCAATTAGCACAAATGTACATACTGAAATGAAAGGCATTCGTACAGGTGGATGCACATCTGTACAGGTCGCACTGACTCTCCAGAAATGACAGCTTTGATGCTGAAACAAAACATAACATACGAACAAAGTACAACGATCTGCAACGAGGCGCCTCCCGGCTGAGGTGCCGTACATGCCGTCATGCGTAGGAACTGACGGGAAATCATCACACGCACAACGAAGGGGAAAAAGTAACGGACGAGAGTGTACTTTGGCCCTCGAGCTGAAAGGCAGTTCCACTTCCTCTCCTCCTCTTCCTCTTCTATTCTTCCAGCACCGCACATCCAGCCGTCCTCCCTTCCTCCTGCAGACCCTCTTCTCATGGCTGACTCAAGCGACCAGCTGACCGGGGATTTCCTGGACAGGTCATGCTATTGAAACCACAGTCCGTCCATGTTTTCCTGCCGTTCTGCTTAGTCTTGTTCTATTTAGTTCTGTCCATTTTTCTCTTCTCTCTGTCTCACATATGCAGCAGGCCAGCTAACGCAGATTTAAATCAATTAAATTCAAAGGGAAATAGTTCTTTAGAGTCCCAAGAATATGTATATATATTCTTAAATTATTGTACCGCAGGATAATTTCATGATGAATAAATAAAAACACATAACTCCAGATTCAGAACAGTCACAGACGGCAGCGACATTTCTCATGACATTTTTTGACGAGGCAAAAGGGCGAATGCTTCCTCATCCTGTGACAGCTTGTGGCCTCAGTCTGCAGTTTGAAAAACTTAGACCTCATAAATAAGAGCTGAAGTTTGTTAGTTAGAGAATAACCAACCTTGTAAAGTATGACATGTTATGCGTTTATGCGGCATTCTGCAGTTTTCAGAGCAAGCCTGACGACTTTTAGGGCTAACTCACAACATGTGGGAAAAAATAAGTGACATTAAATGAGATAATGATTTATGGGTCGACACCACAGCATGTAGCCTGCCCCGCTGTAGATTTTGATGTAGAGTCACTCAGAGGACCTGGTTGGTTTCTTGACATGTTGATCCGTCAAACCAGTGGCTCGATCAACGACGATGACGTCTCAGACCTGCAGACTTTTGAACATGAATTTCTGTTGAAAATCTCACACGTGAAATTAGGAAAATAGATTGCATGTAGGCTTTTGTTACACCCACAGTATATCTGTGATTTTCTCTCATCCTGAGTGTGTCCCTCCAGAATTGAATTTTTGTTTTTACTACCCACTAGTTCCGACTTTACTCACGGGAATTTTTTTGCAGCAGTGGATTCAGCTCAGTGAAGATCTACAGCGCGTTGGGATAGATGATCAGCCAGCCGCTGCTGCTGCCAGGCTCACGCCCATAAGCAAGAATACTTTCATATCTTTCATTGTTTATTTTTATTTTTTATTTTTTTTATGTGCAAAGGCTCACGTAACATTTTTGCCATCTGGTGTGCGTGAAAGTTTGTGATTGGTGGCGACTCTTCTTTCTCACTGTTCCAGCATGCATGCATCTTGAATGCAACAGAAGCTCCTGCAGAATTGTAATGCAGCATGTAATTATAGATGGGGGAATGGAAAAAGGACATGGCCGTTTAACCAAAGGGGAAATCAAGCCCTTGTTATAGGTGCTCGCCCAACAGCTACTTGATATGAACTTAAATCCATCACTGGAGCTTCATGAATGGCAATCAGTCATCTAAATGCTTTCATTCTGGGGTGAATTACTGGTTTACTTCTCACTTCGTCTTGACCTTTTTCGCTCACTTTTCACTCCGGAGGTGTGAAACTGAAGCAGGTTCGCACGATGGCAGACGTGTAACGACAAACCACACGGACACACACAAGCACACGCAGGCAAGTGATCAGAGAAGCTCACACACCGAACCCACAGAAGCCGCACCAACTGTGTGAGACAAATATATACACAGGAAGTGCCTCCCACTCCATCGCCCCTACTGCTCTCTCTCTCTCTCTCTCTCTCTCTCTCTCTCTCTCTCTCTCTCTCTGAGCGTTACTCATGGCAGTGTGTTGCCGAGCAGCAGCCAGTCGTGTTTTTCCCCTCGCCGAGCTCACTCTCTCTCTCTCTCATCCTCTGCTCTGACTCTCTCTCGTGCTCTCTGGCTCAGCGGACAGACGAGACCTCTCCTCTCTTGCTCCTCTTCTTCTCTTCCCTTCTGTTATATTCATTGCGTCCTCCTCCTATATCTGTTTCTTTCTTTTCTCATTTCTCCCTCTGTGCACCCCCCTTGCCCCT
The DNA here is from genome assembly GCF_017976325.1 of Chelmon rostratus. Taxonomy (NCBI): domain Eukaryota; kingdom Metazoa; phylum Chordata; class Actinopteri; order Chaetodontiformes; family Chaetodontidae; genus Chelmon; species Chelmon rostratus. The sequence continues at coordinate 15,256,056 of NC_055674.1, read as the reverse complement.
GTGCCAGGGGCTTTAGTGGGGGTCCCAGAGTGTGTGTGTGTGTGTGTGAGTGAGTGAGTGAGTGAGTGTGTGTGTTGGGAGATTTCGGCATGGAAGCAGTGGCACTTTATACGTTTCGTGCCACAGAGGGCGATGAACTCAGTTTCAACAAGGGAGACATGCTCAAGGTAAGATCTATCTATCTATTTATCTATCTATCTATCTAGACATACATACATACATACATACACACATAAATATACATCACATGTCTCACACACGTAGCTGTACTTATGGACCAATACAGAGTGGCCAACAGATTAGCTCCCTCTCTCCCTCTCTCTCCTTCTCTCTCTGCCTCCGCTGTGATAATTACAACAATTATAACTTCATCGTCTGCAGCTCTTGACACTTTGTGTCCAGGTGCTGCTATTGCTGACTACAGACAGTACAAGAAACCGGCCTTGACATCTCCAGCCTGTATTGAATATTACAAACATTGAAACATTTTTGATTGGCGGCTGGAACACAGTGTGGGACTCTCTTATCGAAACTTCCACAGCTTTAAATGTGTTTGCGTTGCATCCTATGCCAAAAATTCAACTACCTTAAAGAAATTGCTTGACCTTTTTTTATTATTATTATTTTTGCTGATGCGAAGATTGATGCCACTTTAATGCTCTTACTCTAAATACTGTAAGGAGTTGCAGCCAGCAGCCAGCAGCCAGCCAGGAGGGAAAGAGAGGGAAATAGCTTGCCTGGCTCTATCAAAAGCTAACAAACCTAACCACTAGCGTGTATAAAGCTCACTAATTAACACTTATATCTCTTTTGGCATGAAATGATTGGCATGAAAATCCAAGTGTAAAACCTGGGGTGGTATGCTAGGTGGCTGGGACCAGGAACTTCCTGGAGTTTCCTGGTTCCACAAGAAACAGTTCAGCACTTAAACCTATAAAACAACGAACTGACATCTGTACACTTCAGGCTAGTCATTCCCCCCCTTTTCCAGCCTTTGTGCTAGGCTAGGCAAACAGCAGACATAACAGCTGTATCAATATTCTCACATAACTTTTTTTTCCCCCCCAAATGACAAACTACCAGACAAACAAACCAGTCAACAGGATGCAAAAACATTTTTTTTCTTAAGCTACTGCTAAAGTATTTTTCAGCAGTGCAGTCCTGAGATCGTTCCTGCACAGCTGGAAATTACTGTAGTAGAAAATTGTCCCTCTAATACATCAGCATTAAACCTCAGATTTAAAGAGCAAGAGATTCTCTCCAGACTTAGGCTGTGGCACCAGCTGTTTGACGGTCTTAACAACACACGGACAAATTAATGGTAGGAGACACAGCGAGATCAATTTCTCCTCTGGTATAAGCCTGAAATAACCAGAATGCAATTCTTCTGCAGGACAAATTTAATTTCAGGGGCAGCTCTAATTTCTTCTTGTGTGGAAAACCCCTTTGACCTCATTATGATATTACTATGGCCACTTGTACAGATATATTACTAGTTTGAGCCTGTTCTCAGCTGGGTTTCTGAAAGGCATTCTGGGAAATGTTGGAAATCACTCAAGGTAGAAGTAGATGAGGCAGGTGTAGGAAAAGACCTCATCACACACACAAAAAAAAGCCATGACACATATTTGATTATGTCTAACAGGATAATAATGCCTGAGGGTGGACTTTACCTTTAATTGTATGCAGCGGGCTGGTATATTATTCATCCCAGACAGAATCTGTTCCAATATTAGACGACACATGAATAAAGCAGCTTCTCATTTATGCTGTCTGCAAAGTCATTTTCTCGGGGAGTCTATGTCTGACGCAGCCAGAATGAGGCGACATTTAGTTTTGCTGCCACGTGAGTGCATTGGTACAGTAAATAAATGTGACTCTCAGGATCCGTGTGCAGATATCACTCGCTAAAGTCTTTTAAATCTACCTGTAAATCACAGTGTAATTAGCTGTTGGCTTTAGTCAGCAGATTGCGACATAATACTGCTCTTATGTTGACGGCCGGGTCAACAGTATCAAAGTGAACTCATGCTTTATGGCCTCAGTGACGCATTAGCTGTCACTAAAATGGGACCGACACTTAAAACACCGCTCAGCTAATGTGCCACTTTTTCTGTTTCCCACTGGGATAAACTGCCGCCTGGTCTCAGCCAAACAGCTCCGGTTCAGGCGTGGGTCAAACAATACCTTTGAATAATATTTCACATTTGTTCATTCCTGCTTGCAGTACCAGATGGCCAGAGCGTTACATTGCCACAACTATATGTGTGTGTGTGTATATATATATATATATATATATATATATATATATATATAGATAGATAGATAGATATATATATATAGATATATATATAGATAGATAGATGAGTATGTAGATACTATGTGGATAAAGCTGGTGGGATAAAAGCAAGAAGATTTCTTGTGCAGTAGCTGCATGGAAAGGGATCGATCGCGCTGAACAGACTGCAAATAGCTTCATAGTTAAATAAAAAAAACAGTCGCTCTGACATTCTGTTTAAAGCTGGAAGCTGGTGCGGCCAAGTTTAACACCAGGGACTCAAAAGTAGAGCGCGAAAACACGCGTTTCTTTTGTTCCTCCAACCCCGACACTCCGAATGTGACAATCTGGGACTGAAATTGGATTTGGATCGTGTGACAGGCTCCTCTGTTACTGGCAGCCTGTAAAATCATAGGGAGTAGCCAGGTGGTATGCACAAGCTCGAGTAGTTTTGAACACGATCTCACAATCCTCAGTCTCCTCAGCTACAACATGTAAAATATCTGAGTTGCTGAAATTAATGTATTATTATTTTCACTTGAACAAAACATCGTTCCAGGCTGTATTCATGGTCGAGGCACGCAGGTACAGAGTGTCACCTGACCCGTTTCAGCCTCATTAAGAGCTTTGTTCAGATACTTAAAATCTTGTGCAGATGTTCACGTCGGAAACGCTGATGCATTTAGGGCTCATGGGATTGTTATTTTAAGGGTTTATTATGTAATTGTTAAATCCATTGGTGTGGTCTGGAAGGAGCTGAGACAGTCACAGCTGAATCAGTGGGGGTGGTCATGGATAAACATCCTAATCGTACATATCCTGAATACACATGGCGATGAAAGAAAGAAATGATTAATGGATTCCACTGAGCTTAGACTAACTTAGGCTGTGTTCTTTCCCGAGCAGCAACATGTTTTTTTTCCATGATGCAGGAAGTTTAAAGCCTTATTTGACTGCAGTTTACTGTTAAATAAATGGTGCTGCACTGATGATTCAGTGTCTGCAGGAAGCAAAGAAGAAGAAGAGGAGGAGCTGACTGTGTTGCAAATTACAGACCTGTAGGTGAATTTGTAATTCACCTCTAGCAAAGTGGAACAAAGAGGCGAAATCAAAAAGGACACAGAGAGAGCGTCGCGGCCGTTTCAGTTCAAATTGTGGTGAGGAAAGTTAACATCTGTGGGTCACGGAGTCAGAGTGACGGATTATCTGAGGCTGAGGCGCAGCGGGTTGAATAAATAATTACAGACAAGAGGAAACATCCACTCGGACAGCGCAGAATGGTTTATTAAACTGCCTAAAATATAGCTGGGGGTGTTCAAGTCAAACAAAATGTTGTTTGTCTGACATCGAACAACTGATTTAAAGGGCAATCACTCACTTCTGCGATTGAACAACGATTGATGCTACGAACAGTGAATTATTACGTAGCCTGCAACACATTTAAAGCTGCTTGTACAAATGCACAGTGAAGCCATTAAAATAGATGGTGCATGAAATGAAGCTCCTAAAGGCAGAGAGGGGACATGACAACTTTTTGGCAGATGGGAAACATTGCCAAAGGAGCTCTTCCATCATGGCTGCATTTCAGCCGCGCACGTTTTAACGATATGCCACACGTTTCACTTGAGTCTAACTGAGGAAACGCAGCAGCGGAACGTGCTGGACCTCAGCTGTGCAGGTAGAGATAAAGAAAACACGGGGTTCTTAAAACAGCAGAGCAAACAAAACAACAGCTTAAAATATCAAAATGACAAGGAATGCCACAGCTGGATTAGAATACTAAATGAAAAGTGACAAGCGAAGAGGAAAAACAGCAACAAGGCTGATGAAAAAAGACGACGCAGGTAAATATTAAAGCAGTTTAACCGGAGCATATCGGGCGACAGTGTGTCTCTCACATTTATAGACTGTCCTCCACTGCCCTCATCAGCCCCACTGTCCCTCAGCTAAAAACTGTCCATCAGAGGAAATCATTTAACATCACCTGCCCCACCTCTCTGCTCTTCTTCAGCACGTCTGCTCAGTTATGTGCAGAGCCAAGATGTGTGGTTTAATGAAGTTCAGGTCGGACATGTCAGCTGGTCCTCGTGTGCCTAATCATGGAACCGTTTGTGTGGCACTTGCCAGTAAACTTGTGCGCTTTGGAAGTTGTGAGTCGAGGCCATCGGTTCACACGCAGACGAATGAATGAAAGCCACTGTGCCGGATAATAGAAGAACAGAGGCCTGGCGAGGAGATGGATATACAGCGAGCCACAGAGAAATGAAAGCGGCCTTTCACCCGATAGTAATAGCCTGCGTCAACATCATTATGGGCAATATTTCATCTGTGTTCGTGTGTGTGCTCGTTCCTAGATCACCAACATGGAGGACGATCCTAACTGGTACACAGCTGAGCTCCACAACAGAAAAGGCTTTGTGCCGAAAAACTACATCAACCTGCGGCCACACGCGTAAGTGCACACACACACACACACACACACACACACACACACACACAGTGAGTGTTTCCATCACTTTTGGGGACATTACAGAGACTCTGAACACTTATCCTTACCATAGCCAAACTCCAACCCTAACCTAAATGTAACCTTACCCTAATCTCAATCCAAGTCTTCAGCCTGATATGCATTACGGGGACTTGCGTTTTGTCCCCATAAGCAAGTCCCCACGATGTGTACAATGTGAGTGATAAACGCGCACAAACACACACACACACATCTTCAACTCATCTGTAAAGCACATGAATACATTTCACACATCCAGCACTGGTCTATCTAAACAGCTCATCAGTGAGTGTGTGCAGCTCGGGGGCGTTTTCTGCTCTGGTTTGGACATCTGCACTCCGGCATAAGGCTGCCTACCCAAAGGGACACACTCACTAGCTGCCTTACGTAATCACACATGATACAACCATGTGTGTGCTCGCGCGCGTGTGTGTGTGTGTTTACAGTGAAGCTGCTGGTACACCCTGTATCTCCATCAGATGGCCATGCACCAGCTGGGCTCTACTTTTTCGCTGTGACAAAACCCTAAACCGACAACGCAGCCATTAAAGCGGCTCTGGCTCGTTAATGAACGCGTCCAGTTGGAATCGCTGTGGAGAGATGTGTTGTCACTTGGGATGTGTGTCAATGAGTGTTTTTTTTCCCTCAACATTTCAAAGAGCCATGAAATAAAAATCCAAAGTTCTGACCTGCTGACCTTAACAGAGAAGGCCTTACAATGTGGCCTCCGTATTGGATGTGCTCGCTCCTCACATGAGTCATCAAACTGACTGCAGTCGCAGAGCGCAGGTTCAAGAAAGCAGAACATCATTTATGCAAACCTTGCATCAAAACAAACTGCTATACTGAGCAAGGCTAATGAGAAAAAGAAAAAAGAGAAATGACACTATTACTTACGCTCCACAGCTGACAACTGAAATCCAGCATTTTGGGATTTGTTTTGCGTGCATATTTAGCAGCGCATTTAAAAATAACCTCACCAATGTGCTAATTTTACTTTTTTTTCCCCTTCACCCTCAACTTCTCTTTTATTTTCTCTGTCAGCACTGATCTGTGCAGTTGTGAGCTGCTTTTCTTTTGAATCCTCATCACTTCCACCGACAATGCAAACGTCAAACGTTAGCAGACGGCCAAACTAATTCTTTTCTCAAGTTGAAGTGTGCAAAACTGTATCGTAGCTGCACAGACCCCTGAAGAACACAGTTCATATGCACAACACAGTGACCTCAGTGACTCGTTCTCCCTGTCTTACATGCTCTTACTTTCCTGTCTGTCCTCCAGCTGGTTTGCCGGTCGTATATCTCGCGGTGTGGCAGAAAGTCGACTCAGACACAGGGAATGTGGGGCTTTTCTGGTCAGAGAGAGCGAGAGCGCCCCTGGAGAGTTCTCCATGTCCGTCAGGTAGGAGATAAAGGATTGTTTAAGGATTCATATTTTGCATATGCATTTTGCATATAATTTTTTTTGCACATGCATGCATTGTTCTGAGAGTTTCAGTTCATAGGTTGATTTTTGTACACCACTTTGATCTATGCATTCTCTATATATTATTCTTAGTCTCTATGCATCCTCTTATTACTGCAAACAGATCTGTTTCTCCTCAGGGATCATTAAAGTTTCACTCCATCTCTTCTAATGCAATCTAATTCAATTAGCACATCTATGTAAACATATACTGTATGCACAGATGCACACGTCCCCGCACATGCGGCATTGCACGCTAGAGTTTATTCATTAATAAAATTTTAAACGAGAACGCATGAGTGTGTGCGTGTGGGTGTTTATGTTGGTGGCAGGGGATCAGAGGCGCAGGCAGAGGGGGAAGGCAAATAGGATAAGGTGTTGGGCGGAGGGAGAGGGAGGATCTGCAGCCCCTCTGGCCCGATGTGAGCTAATCCTGTCTGGCACAGCGCGGCATCTGGAGCTGCTGATGGGGCCCGATCGGTCGTCTTGTCGGGGGATGGCGGTCAGGGATGCAGCTGAGGCTTGGTGCTGTGCTCCTGAGGGCTGCGTGAATATTGGAAGTGGGGAGTCTGGACGTGTCGGGGGTGCGGAGTCTAAATTTTGGCACAAAAAGCCAGACTTGGAACTCAGGGTTGGCTCTTCTCTGGGCTGCAGGAGCTTGTAAGATGAACTGGCTCAAGTCAAGGGGTTAAGAGTTGGATTTGTGGGTTGCTTTATGGTTGGTTGTGTCAACGTCTGGGCATGATATCTCTCTTCCAGTGGATTGAGGACAGGCCTTTGGAAGCATTAACACAGGGAAGGCAAGGAAAAATAAAGTTGTCTGCATTAAGCGAATTAAAAGGGGGGAAAAAGGGTGTAAAACAGGTTTGCCAAGAGGGGACAGAGAGGATTTTAATGCTACTTGTTTCCTTGGCTGTCTGTTGATGTCTCTCTGGCTGTTGTTACTGGATGGTGGAGCAGCTTGAAAATTGGGTCAGGTGTTTGTGTGTGTGTGTGTGCGTGTGTGGTCCTTGCAGTGCTGACAGCTCCCCTGTCAGAGGAGACGTCCTGACAGCAGCAACTGTGAGAACTTCAGTCCCGGCTCAGCTCGGTCCGGCTTTGACGTCAGTCCGTGAAAATCTGATCCGCTTTCACAGCCACGGCTGCAGCCAGGAAGGGAGTTTGTTCCGTAATTGACTGGAAAACTGCTGGTGAAGTTAAAAATCATGCAAAACTGTGAATGCGGTGTCAAGTTAAACTATACGTTTGTGATATTTTCATTGAAATGAACATCTCTTGCTATTAAAATAGCTCTTTGGAATCTTTTATACTTTTGTATATGTCTTTGTTAAGATAATGTGACTGGTATTACATGGATATTTGGTTGTGATGAGAAGGTTTAATTGTCAGGAGAGGCAGCGTGATTGTTGAAATCACCTGACTCCATCATGTATTTCATTGTTTTAAAGGTAAAGTTGTTAGCACTGGGTCTCACTTTGACATGTTGTGGTGACTATACTCCAACAAAATTATTTGTCATAAGCAGTCGCCCCTATTACCTCTTTTGTATTTTCATTTGTTCTGGTGTTGCGTTTCTCAGGCTTCATTTCCAGCACAAAATAAAATTTAATTAACCATCGGAGCGCAGTTACATTCCAGTGCATTCAGATTAGGAAAAATGCACACTTGGGACAAGGTTTTAGAAACACTGAAACCATAACTGCACGCCCCCCCCCCAACCCAGACATTCATCACAATGCAATTTTCAGTTAATCAACAGGTTCTAAATGCTTTATTGAGTCAAAGAAGAACGATAAAGGAACATTTAATTCTTTACTTCAGTCACCAAATTTGTAGATGCATAATTTCCATTGGACAATGATTAAATTGAACTCTGCCGAGCAAAATAATAACCCTTTTATTTGTTTATTTATTTATTTGGAGCCTGAAATATGTGAAAAAACTATATACTGGAACCAGCCTATGAGATATCCGCCAATGCAGATTGCAAACTTGATGCATCTTTTTACAGCCTTCAGAAAAAACAGCGGGGACACGACCTCAACGTCCCCAATAATGGCTCCGACTGGGGGCTTTTAAGGTGACCAGTCTTTTATTGGAAAATCACTGATAAAAGCATTCTGTGGTCTGAATTTGAGATTTATTGTCCACAGACAGAATAGAGGGGGGCTTGCTTAAGCAAAGTTTTTGTTCGGGGTATTTTTTGAAAGGTGGTTATGGATGTGGCTGGGGAGTAGATTCATACTGTGCCAGTGAAACTGTCCCAATGGGTTATTTAGTAGCTTATTTTGGGAAAGTGGAGCAAATTGATGCCAACCTAGACTTTTACAGAGAGAGATGAGGAATCCATTTTGCTTAGCCGGGCTTTCACAGCGCTCTTTGGCTCAGCAGCACATCCACCCAAAGGATGTGTTTGTCTTCCACAATGCTGTAATATAGATCTATTTTGAAAAAAAAAAGACCTGAGCTACATCAAAATAGTTAAAAGGCAGTATTCCTGGTCCCATTTGTGTGTGTGTGTGTGTGTGTGTGTGTGTGTGTGTGTGTGTGTGTGTGTGAGTGTGTATTTTTCAGACTTTTGCCCAGAAGAGAGACAACTTTCACTTTTTCTCAGCTGTAAAGTCTCACTTCCTTGTTCATATTCTGCCTCAGTCACCATCAGTGCTTCCACCTACACGCACAACTCACAGCTGAATGTAACAACTGTAACAACTGAGCACAGCCTGTGAGTCATAAAGCCAGGAAATCAGTAACGGAGGCAAAGGCAGATGTTGAGGGAAAGGGGATCCATCAGAGAGTTACAATAATTACACATATCCATACATAACTCGCTTTAATTTATTTCAGTTGTACAGCTCTGCGATCATTTTGTTTATCTCTATCTCTTAACTCCTCTCTATCTCTCCTCCAAACACTATATATAAACTTGATGTGCAGACGTCACTTTCTTTTTGACTGCTGGGTTGTTTCATCACAGCTCAGTCCTCTTTAACGCTGTGGTGGTCAACCCACACACACCCACACACACATCTGTTTTCTCTGTTGCCTTTGTCTTGTGTCAGGTGAAGGTCATGAAGAGCACAAGATGTTTTCTTTGCTTTCACAGTTTGATTTGGTTTGTCTGAACCAAACGTCTGTCAACAACCTTGTGTGTGTGTGTGTGTGTGTGACAATGGTGCCAGTGATATAGAGTGATGACAATAATATCAGCACAGATACATCTGAAACCTTGTTTTCTTGGTCTTACATAAAATCCTCAGAGGTGCTCTTGAATGTGGAAGGACTCAAAATCTCCCACTGAGAGAAAGGAAAGCAGAGTTCTGCTGCTTGCACTGTGAGCAACAAACTGCACTTTAAAGGGGACTAATGTTGCCTGGCGACATACTGTAAACCTGCAGGCTGAAACGGGCAGACTCAGCCGTTTGTCTCTCGCTGTGGCATTTCAGCTTGGATGCCACCATTTTTGACAAGGCCAGATATCACTGACTCATGCTTCCAGTGGCTGATGGCTCACGCAGCAAGCGCTGAATCAGGCTGTTCATTCAGTTTCCTCGTCATCAGTCATCATTAGTCTCCAAAGAGGAACCATAAAGGCAACTGACTCTTTGGGTTATGCTTATTTTACTGCTACATAATCTCCATTGAGCTTTCAGTAACACACTGCAGGTTCAGCGCCTCACGATTGTCATCATTCATCATCATGTAACCATCAAATAAACATACAGTTGTTTAGTTTAGCTGGACAAATGAATGCAAGGTGGAGAAAATGTGGCAAAAATCGCATGATAGGGTGAAGAAGTGAGTCAGTAAAGTTATGCAACACCATGTTGGAATAAATACACATTGCTGGCAGCAGCAGCTTCATTTTCTTCAGGTGGGGATTCTACTTTAAAGATTTTAAAGATTCCCTCGAGATCTATATAAAACACTGTACTTTGACCAGTAATGTGTTTCTGATACAATTTCTATGATCTTGTTAAAACCCTTAAAATTACGTCTACTCCTGCTTCATCATCTGCCGAATCTATGATTTTGCAAATATGTGTCAGTTCTGACACGTCCAGTCCAAGCCCAGTTCCTCCTTTACTTCTGTCGTAAGTGCTGCTGCCACTAGAGGTCTCCACTCAACAATAAGCCTCAATATGCGTCATGATAACCTTCTTGCACAGACGACCGTTTTTCCAGTGAGGAATGGATGGTCATTTCACATGTTTAACTCCCTCACAGGAAATGACTCCCACTTCACTGTACAGCCGTTCTCAGTGAAGGATTCCACATCACGCTATTTGCAATGCCACAAATCCTGCTCGTAGGTCCGTCTCTTTAAAACTGGATTCTGAGAAACGTAAAAACAGGTGTCAAACTCATTCTGTACAGCGAAGCTCAGACATGCAGCTGTTTGTGAGTGCGGGGGGACTTAAAGTTGTGTTCATTCTTTATGCACTATTAAGCCACTGAAACAATCGTTTGATATTTTGGGAAATTCACATATTACCGAGAGTCAGATGACATGTCTATATGTAAGCATGTCTGTACTGTAAATGTGAAGCTGCAGCCAGGATAGTGTTAGCTTAGCTTAGCATGAAGTTTGGAAACAGCTAGCTTGGCTCTGTTCAAATGCAACCGAATCCACAGCTCTGAAACTCACTAATTAACATGTCATACCTCGTTTGTTACATTTGGACAGAGCTAAGTTAAGTGTTCCTCCTGTTTCAAGCCTTTGTGCTAAGCTAAGCTAACCGGCTGCTGGCTGTAGCTTCATATTTAGCGAACACACATGAGACTGGTATCGATCTTCTCATCTGACTCTCAGCAAGAAAGCAAACAAGCTAACTATTAAAAGCTGTTTGCATATGATGAAAAAATAAACTGGACGATTTGGAAATATCGCTCATGATGTCATATTTGACAAAATTTGGAGTACCCATAAAAACTATAGTATCTATTTATCTTTTATCACTGCTGCTACTTTTGCAATGACCAGAAAAGTACATCTCCTTTTTCATTTGTCCAATTAGACTTTCACAGCTTGCTCTCTAATACCACCGTGCAGAGACCAAAACGCAATGGAGAGAGACTTGGGAGGGACATAGACATAAATACAGAGAGAAATAGAGAGGAGAGGGGAAAATATAAAGAGAGATTAAGAGAGACAGAGGGAAAGAGCAAGCAGCGTCTGCAGATGAAACAGACAGCAGAGGGAGAAGCTTATGGCGGGTGGAGGAGGAGGGGGGGTGCATGATATAACTTTTTATTTCTCCGTTGTCTCATATTGACAGTGGAGCTGAAATAAGACCAGCCAGTCCCCTGGGAGATCAACCCTCCAGAGGGTCTCCTCCTTTCTTCCCTCCATTGTTTTTTTTTCCCATTTAGTCTCTCCTTAGCTACTCTACCCTCAGCCTTTTCTCTCTCTTCTCCACTTCTCTGGATCTGGTGATGGAGTGGTATATAAAAAGCCTTTTAAAACACATGAATAAAAGCAATCGTGTGTCATAAGATCATAAACGCATTCTTTTGTTCGGCTTTAAAGGACCTCGCCTTCATTTAGCCGACTTCACATCCCACCAACTTAAAGGAACATTTTTAGAAATGCACTTATTTGCTTTATTGCCTAAAAACTGAGCCAGTTGATACCTCTCATGTCTGTCTGTTGAATGTGAAGCTGCAGCCGGCAGCAGGTTAGCGGCTGCCGGCTGTACCTTCATATTCGCTGTCTAAATATGAGCGGTATCGATCCTCTCCACTAACTCTCAGCGAGAGAGTGAAAAAGCACATTTCATAAAATGTCAAACTGCTCTTACCACACGCACCATCCCAAAAATGTGTGAACTCTGCTATCACGGGGTTCGCATGCTCACAGATATGAAATTATTATGATGCTAGCATGGCTAACTAGCTTACTCAATTCGCCATAGGCTGGTCTGGCTAGTTTGAGCTGCAGGAAGGTAGAAAATGTTAACTCTGTGGGCTCGAACGAGACTTGCAAAGTGCTTATAGTGCTACTTTTTCCGCGGCTTAAGCAGTGTCAGCCTAGCCAGAGGGTCTGTGATGTTACTTAGCCAGACAACCTGTGGCTCTTTGGCTCCGTCTGCTGAGACTTAACAAAACGGATTAGATTATTTCTTTCCTTGAAGCATGTCTGGCTCCGACAAACCCTTATATAACCACTCAAATCTAAATTTATTACAGGAATTCCTTTATTGCTGTTAAAAAGGTGCCAGTCGCTGATATGGGCTCCGCCTCCTGAAAATGGTCAACCAATCACAGCAGCCTTGTCTGAAACCAATCTCATCAGTTCGTCCTAGTTTTCAGAATCACTTCAGGGCTTAAATTCATAGTGTGAGGAGTTGGAATGATACAAGCTATGGAGGGATGGTGTCTTTTCAAAAGCAAAAAAAACTAATCTCTGCTTTACTACGTGGAATCAGCGTCTGTTTAGATAGATGGTTGTTTTCTTTATGATGATAACCGACTGGAGAAGAAACTCTATATCTGCCTCTCTCAGCCTCATATCACTTCTGTCTGAGAGGCTTATTGAACCATCAACACACTTTCGACTAAATTGCCTCCACCAAACATCTTTTATCATTCTTCCCCTCAGTCGCTCCATCTCAGGCCCTATCTCTGCACCCTCAGCGCGCGCACACACACACACACACACACACTTCCTCCTGCTCTCATCCATCCATCGGAACAGGTGACGGCGATGCTTTATTGATGCTGCAGGAGGAGCTGAACCTCTTCCTCACTTACATGCTTGGTTAACAAAATCACACACATGCACACACTCACGGCCACTACGCTCAGCCTGTGACACATGAGATACGACCACCACACACACACACGCACATGTAAACACTGATGGAATCGGTGATTTGTATGGGCCGCCACACGCTCTGATAACTCCTTGACACGACCCTCCCTTGCTGACACACACACAGACGCAGTCAGTGAGTTAAATTGACAGCTTGAGGTGTCAGTGTGGCTGTGTGAAGTATTCCAGACGTCTGCAGCGGTTTAGAAACCGAGCTGCAGATTAGAGAGGGGGGCTGGCAGGATGAGGGACGGAGAGAACAGGGGAGTGAGAACATTGATGGAGAAAGTGGAAAGATAGATGGACGGATGACCTTCACGCATCTTGAATTGTGCTGGCGCGGAGTAAAAGTTTTTAAAAATCCTCATCTGGAGCGCGTATCGCTCGCTGTGCGTTCTCTCTCTGCATCTATTTCATTTTCTCTCTTTCAATCTTTTCTCTGTTAATCTCTCTCTCTCGTTTCCTTTTACTTGGAAAAGGAAAATAATCTCTCTATCGCTGTGGGCCTTAATTACACTGGATCAGGGAGATGAGAGGGCACTTGGAGAGCGCTTTGTGTGTGTGTGTGCGCGTGTGTGTGTGTGTGTGTGTGTGTTGAGACAGATGCTGCCTGTGTAATACACACTGGTTCTCTAATGTCTCTGGGTAATAATTAATAAAAGAAAAACGTCTAAACGTCATCGCATTACACTGATATAGCCACAACGGTACATCTGCTTTCCCTCCCCCTCCTCTTCCTCCCTCTTCCCTTCGCTTTTACAAACCACTGCTGGTAATTGCTCGTCTCACTTAGAGTTTGCATTCACCACAATGTTCAGTGATCATAAGGATGTAAACAACGCTCAGTACGAGGAAAAGTCACCTGTAGTTTTTATTAAAAAAACCATCATTCATTGGTCATGTGAGCTTGTCATAGCATGGAGGAGGCACGCTCGAGCTTTGGATTTGAACATTTTGTGGTTTTTATTATGATTGCCTTCTTGGATTTTTTTTCCCACGGTTTATCTTTAAATGTGGTCTCAAAGTGCATTAGTTTGGTTTGTGTTGTGCCCCTCTGGTGGTGCAGAGGTGGAGCGGTGCTCTGCACTGCGGGGCAGAAGATGTGATGTTGTGGTTTAAGTGTCGCTCCATGAATATTTGAAGCAATTCCACTCAACTGTATGGAGACGCTGCAGGAAGTTTTTGGTTTGATTCAGCTCACTATTATTATAATATCTGTGATAAAATGCTCTCATACATTAGGACAAATTTTATATCTGAAGGTTTTAGGGGTTTTTTTTTTATTTCACGTCTTGTTTAATCAGAGCTTTAACACCTCGAGTTGCCGGTCTGACATAATGGCTGGGGCAGAGATTCAGTGTAATTCTGTCCTATATTAACTGGAATTAGTCTGAAAATCCTTTTCCAACTTGTACAAAGTTGAAAACTGCCGGGTTACATAATCCATGGCAGTGTCCCAAAAAGTAACTTTCTATTTTATCTTTATCGCATTGTGCATTGTGAGAGGTTAGAGTTTCCACACCTCTGTCAGGAGCCCCGATAAACACATTGCCTTAAAATGTCAGATTTGGAGCTTTTTTTTTGTTTGTTTAAATCAAGACAACAGAAATGTTTTTGTATTCTAAAGATTACATAAAAACACACTGAGAGTAAACGCCAGACGTGATGTTGTTTCTGTTACAGCTGCAGGAAATGTAACAAGATGTGGTGAACAGGGGTGACTTAAAACGATGACTTGTTTCCTCTTTCCTTCCTTCGAAGTGTTTGATGTTCTTTATTCTACATGACATTATTGTCAATCCCCTAAAGGTAAAGTCCTTGCCCTGTCGACATCCTGTCTTTAATCTCCAACCCCCCAAACTGCAATTCACTTGTCACAGGATCTGAACTCTCCTTATTTTTTCTTTGTCATCCATTTTTCTATCCGGTGAGGACTCTGGGCTGGCTCACAATGCTTCTGTCTGGCTCAGACCAACTGCTGCACAGCTGGTGGCAGTAACAAAGCCCAGCCAGTAGGGTGCAGCAGATGGCGTCGGACAACAAAGGACGGCGTGGGGCTGATGGAGGTCATTCACAGAGACGATCCCAATTTTGTGAGTCTAGCTGTTTCCAGAGCTGAGTCAAGAGAGGCAATGGAGCAGATAACAAGAGGAATTGCGATAGGGAGGGAAAAGTTAGACAGAAGTCAGATAATAGAGAAGAGGAGCACAGCGCCACAGGCGAAGAAAAAGCAAAGAAAGACAGATAGCAGCGCTGCTCACACAGAATGAGTTAATGCTCAAAGGCTACAGAGGCTGGTACAGTGTCAATCCCAACACACGTCAGAAAAACCTCTCCCTCTGGCTCCAAACCTTTCAACGACAACAACAACAAAAAAAGCACCCTCGATTTTTTTTCACACTCAATTTTTGGGAGCGCGGGTGAGGGCGAGAGGAGAGAAATGAGGACACGCGGGGTGAATCGGAGACGGCGGGGAGAGAAGGGGAGGGCGGAGGCGTAGCTGAATGCCATCCAGTCATCGGGGAGTCGGGCGTGCTCGTTCGCGGAGCTCAGCGTCTGAATAGAGAAAGGAATTCTGGCTGAAACAAGCTGATGCTCATTTACTCTCTCCAGGCTTGGAGCGGCGCCAGTCAGACTAGATAGAGGAGGAGTTTGGTGAGACCACAGATGCTATGTTGTGTTTATTCAAGAGCAAGGGCATGTCATCTATAGGAAGAATTCAAAGACACACCAGTGATGTACCAACAATAATAATTTAAAAAAAAAGATGACGAATGCTATTTTCCTCTTCAGCATTGTTATTCAAAACATGGGAAATAAGATTTTAACAATCTTTAACATCAGTTTAACACACACACACACACAAACACACTTCTGTGAAGTGTTTAGAAGTAAGGGGGAGTTGTATGAACTTCCGCCGCACATTAGATGCTGTTATATAACAGCCCGATCATGGTGAGATGTCCAGATTTTCTAAAGATAAGCCGGTAAGTTACTTAGCAACCATCACAGAGCAAGATAGGGGAGCAGGTATGATTGCCAATATTAGCGGACTATTAAGTCTTTTAATCACAACAACATGGCATGCACTCCAACGCTGTGGCTGCCTTTATTCTATTATCTTTCAGCTACGCTCAGTCATTTTGCTCCTCCAGCAACCCTCTACTAATCAAAATGTGATGTTTAATGTTATAAATCAGTGGTATAAAACGGAGCCTCACAGATAAACCACAAACCTGTGTAACAGTTTGTTTTCTCGTACATCACACTGTGTGAAGAACGAGTGAAAACACGTTCAAATGGGCGTTAGGTCTGTTTGGCATCTGCTTTGCACAGAAACCCCCAGACCCACAGAGCAGGTGCAAATGTCAGTGCCTGCTGTTTTAACTCCAAACATCACTAAAAGCACTCACTATTAGCTGCGTCCAGTTTGCACCAGCGTGGGCTTCGCTTCATAAATACAGTGACTGTAAGAACCTTTTGTCTGTCTTAGTGCCATCCCATCATTGGGTTTTTCACTACTTGGTTTGAAAAAGATAACTAGAAGTGGTCACTCCAAACTGAAGAGGACTGCAGTGACATGCACGCCAGCCCCAACAGCTGACAGCTGTGGAGTTAAAGGGGGGCGCTTTGAGGACTAAAGGCCAAGACTGTTGGTCTCAACCCAAAGCTGCTCCAGATTTATTGTGTGCAGAAAGCCAGTTGTGCATGTGAAGACACAAAAACACTGTGAGACAGGACTCAGGGAATTATGAGCCACTGTCTGTCAGGCTCCATGCCTGAGACAGATGCTGCTTCAAGTGCTCTGACACCAAATGCACCGCTCAGATTTTTAGCTGGAATCCTAAACGATGCACCCACATGTTGGTAAATTAAGTTTGAGAGCAAATGAAGTGGCAGAATTATATTTTTTATTTACTCAGAACTAGATATTAAAAATGTGTCTCATGAGGCTGAGGCAGTTGTTGAGCAGCTGTTTTGCAGACTAAAATGTCATTTAGAAAACTGAGCTCATGGCCAGTAGTTTATATCAGCGCTGAGTTCCTACAGCCGTGAGTGAGGAGGTTTTATTTCCAGCCAAACACTTGCTGTGATTCGCTGATCAACTGGTATTATTCCTGTAAGTTGAGAAATGACTTTTGAGCTTGTTTCTTTCACAGCTACGGGGACCATGTTCAGCACTTCAAGGTACTGCAGGATCGCTGTGGTCAGTACTACGTGTGGGACGAGCTCTTCTCCTCCCTGAACGAGCTGGTGGAGTTCTACCATGGCAACAGCATCGCTAAGGAGAGGACCGTCTTTCTGAGGGACCCCGAGCACTTCGCCAGGGTGAGGTTTCTTTCTGTCTTTCTTCCCTGCATTTCGACTGTCTCCAACACTTTGTTACCGAGCCCTCTTGTTAAGGCAGAGCAGTGTTGGCTAATGTTACTTTTACGCGTGAGCACTGACACAGCCACAGGATTGGACACCTTCCACTGGTACGCAGCTACGCCCGAGAAGTAAGAAAGAAACCGAAACAATGCAAACGTGTTGGGGATTTTCTTTTGTCGCTTTTTGTGTCATCAAAAGGAACAAGGAAATACAGTAAAAACATAGCTGAAAACTACATATCTCAAATTGCAAGACTAGCGCGTTGGTTACTTGTTACGGCAAAAAGTAATCGGAGTACTCTTGTTCACCATTACAGCCCTTTCCCACGTGAAACCATTACTGGCTCGGACATGCTTACAAAAAAAAGATTCATAATTGACTAAATTTAGCTTGAGATCATTGAACAGTAAGAGCATTTTTGCTTGGGAAGAGAAAATTCTAACTTTTACGAATTACGTCCAAACAGCCAAACATCTTGACACCGCTGATTTATTCCCTCAGTATCATCCTCACTCGTTTCCTCTTAGACTTTGTGCACGCTGCGTCATGTGTTGTCATTTTGATTTTGAGGAAGCAGTATAGAATTTAGGAAAATGCGTTCTTTTTTTACTTCACATTGTTCCCGCTGCAGATCTGAGTGCTCTGCCTCCGTCTCTGAGAACTCACCCGAACCCACTGCAGTTATTTAGCACTATTTATTTTGCAAAGTCAATTTCAGCCTGGTCTCTAAACCGTTTGAAACACATCTGTTGTCTCCTTCGTCTTCCCTCCTCTCTTTAATCCGCCGGAGATTTAAACAAGTACCTGATGAGACTTTAAGACACAGCGAAGCAGCGTTTTGACAGAAAAGCACAGATTCTGTCCTCTCTGTCGTCAAATCAGCGCGTTCTCACCAAACATAACGAGCTGCCCAGGTGTTCGTATTTCATTTTGCTGCCACTTCGAGGCATGACCAGCGCTCTTAATGGAGCTGACAGCTGTGGGAACGCTCCATATGTGTGGAGCTGCTGTGACTGTGGCAGCAGGATTTGACGTGGAGGTGCAGCTTGTAATGAAAGATCACAGGACCGCCGTCGGTTTGGAGCAGAACCAAATCAGTCATCTCAGGCACCGAGCCAGAGGGAGCGAGCACCGCAGCACTGAAGAAAACTGATTTACTGGGCAATTATTATTTATATATCTGCCATGATTAAGGTGCTACGCATCAAGTTGGGACAGAACATTACTTCCTGGTTGAGGTTTTGACTCCCAGCTATCATTTATGAGATATTCCTGATCTTAATGTACTTCTTTTGTGAGGTGAAATAGGTGGTTGGATAAGAACATACATATTAACATGTAGATTAAGTGTCTAAAACACACTAAGTACACAATAATGCTATGGCAGGACATCTAGGCGTATCCCAAATTTCATCTTCACAGTACGATATGGCAGGTAGCTCCCATGATGGTGTCACTGTGGGAGAAGTTGTTATTTTTGCCATTGTGAAGTCATTACGCAGGCAGGATCACATTGCATGTTCAGTATTCCTGGGAGTGGCAGGCGAGCCGCGCCCCCGCGGGCGAACCCGGACGCCACGGAGGGATGTGATCCGCAGCCGTCGTGACATGACAGCATGTTTGTGTCACGGCGACACCAGCCGCGTGCTAATACTCATCACATCATATCCTCTTCTGCCGGGAGCAGAGCGCCGCTCATTAGGGAGCCGAGCATCCAGCGTGTCACGCGTGAAGCAAGCGATGTCAGGATGTAGAGGAAGGTGGCGCACGGAGGGAATATTTGGTTTGAAATAGGCGGGAGTGTCAGGAATCCAGCAATGAGAGCTGGAATGGATCGTTTTCGGTTGGGTTGACATGCTTGGTCACATGAGGATACTTTCTAAAATCTCTGATTCTTTATGGTTATGGTATGGTTTTGAGTGAAATACCTGAACAACCATTGGCTGGATTACCATGAAATCTGGTACATTTTTGCCCCCCTCTGAATGACTTGTCCTGATTTTATTGTAAGTCAACATGCGATCACTGGATAAAATGGTGGAGCTGCAGCAGCTGTGAGGATGTGGTTGGGGTTGATGAAATCCAAAAAAGATAACAGAAAAAACTGCCAAAAACTGCAAGTTTACAATGCATCAGGTCTCTTTTTTGTCGGGATGCAGAGCTGAGGAGGAGCCTGCTCTGCTTCACTTTCGTTTTCCCAGGAAAGCAAACATTCACTCGAGCCGTAACATTAAGAGTAATATCAACACATTCAAAGTCTCATGAATTTTTAAAATTATGATAAATAATGATAATGATAGTATCTCATATTCTATGTGGCATATGGCGCTTCGCTAATTCTCTGCTTCCTGGTGAGCTCAAGTCAAGGATTAACAAGATGTGACACGTTACATTTAGGTCACATTACTCATTAGAGATGCATCTCATCGTTTGTGGCCACGAGCCCATTACTCGCATGTAAGAAAACAGGATTAATAAGGAATGTCGAAGTCTGACCAGTTACCACTTCTTCAGCTCTCCTCTCACAGTTTCTGGCCATTTTAATGCTTCTTAACACCCTCATTCACAAACAGCTCAGATGAGAACAACTTCCGGCTTTCTACGTCCATTTTGCTGCCTCCCGTCGTCGTGCACGATCCTGCAGACTGGCTCTGTTTGAAACCAGTTCTTTGACTCCCCTGGTTCATTGTGCTGGAAAATCAAACCTCGCACTTCATTCAAGTAAATAAAAAGAAGTGACGAGGCTTTGGCATCTAAGGCGCTGCCATGCAGATGGCCTGCCGCCGCCGCCGCTTCGGGGTATTTCTGAAATGATTAGATAGGAAGTGAGGGGTTTAGTCGCCAATGAGTCAGCGCTGTTAATAGAACTAAAGTGAGGGAGGAAGCAACACACATGCACGCACGTCCTCCGATGTCCAGAAGGTATTTCGTAACATTTTCGAGCAGGTATTGGTATTCTGCCAAGGCAGCACATTGCATTTCTTTCACTTTTGGCTCAATCTTATTTGTATTCTGCTTTGAGTGGGTGCAATAATATGTGTCTATAAAAATGAAGAGGAAACAAAGCCTGAAGGAACAGACTCATTGCAATTGTTTAAAATACATCGCCTGCAGTTCTCATGAACATGTGAATGAATACAAAGATGGACACGATTGCTAATTTAAAAAAAAAAAAAAAGATACTGCAATATCTTCATGCCCACACGATCAGCACAAGCAGCTCTTGATGAAAATCTGATTGGTTGAGATGCGTTGGGTGCGTGAGCCTGTCTGAGTCTTCTGTTCTTCTGAAGATGATCCACATCTATCGATCTTTGTGACGTGTGAGCTTTACTTCAATAAATCTCTCCAGCTCTTCGCCCACCTCTCTTCATATACTCGCTGTGGTGTAATAGAATAAAGAGCTGCGTTAAAGCCAGCAGGATTTTGGACGTTTCTCCAAAAACCTACATTTTAAAACTGAGTCGTTTTTACTCAAAATCTTCATTTATCCAGAGACGGTTTGCCGAGCAGCCAGACCGCCGCAGCGCTCCGCCCGGCGGAGCAGGAGACCTTCAGATGAGGATGACAGGTTTTGGTGCTCAAAATAGATTTTTGTTTTACAAAGCAGCTTCTCGCAAATCTAGTTCTCGTTTAGGAGCATCCTGCCTCGCACCTGAACAGCTTCACGCGTGTTCTAAGTCACTGGGGATGTTGCGCGGTATGTTCGGCCCTGCGAGTGAGCGCAGCTGGAGCAGGTGCGAGTGGCGAATTTAGCTTCAGGGTGTTATGATGGTGGTTAAACTGAAGCCGCTCGTCCCATGGGAGTATGAAAAACTATACGACCTAAATTCTGTCACAGTCTGAAGCTCTTTAATGGGAGAAAAAAACAGCAGGTCTTTCTTAGCATGTTATTTTCTAGTATTCATACAGTAGTTTATGTAGCTGCGCCACCAGCATGGATCCACTGGTCTGCCATGGCTTCTGATAAACTGGAGCAAAGTAAACTTGTAATACTCGTAAGACTTCAGACAGATGCTGCATTCTTTGCCTGTTTTACAGACATTCACTGCTGTTATAAAAAGGATTTAAGACCATAACAGACTGTTTCTGCCTGTTAATTTCATTGCTATTTTATACTCCATTTATTCTCTCTATTAGATTTAAGTGTGATGACGTACTGAGCTGCTCAACTCTCTCTGTATCCTCCATGAATTAACAGGTATTAGCTTCACTGGTGTCCCTTCAGGTAATCTTGATAATATGGCTAAACGGCTGAAGCGACCGTAGCCACCCACACCTTCAAAGCTGTTCCTGAGCTTTATCCACTGATTGTGTATTCAGGAGCTTCCATCTAATCTTACAGCTGCTGCAGGGTGCAGATCCCAGGGGGTTCGGAGGGGATAAGTCCCCTCCAGCTTCTAAAAAACATGAACTTTTCCCCCAATAAGTATTTCTAAATAAATGATGGAGTTGAAAATATATATTTAATAGGAGACGATGCCACTGTTGAAATAAGTCACACGTAAACGCAACACTTTTTGAAGGTTTTGTTTATGTCCCCCCTGTGTATCCTGCTCAGTGGTCTGAACCGCTGTGTCTCCTAAAGTAAGTGAGAATTTGGAAAATGAAGTTAACGGTTTACTTCACCCTGATACCTTTGCTTGCTATTGGACTACGTTTCCCAGATTTCACCTCTGTAGCACCTGAGCTGTGTCTGCAGGTAACTGTTCATAGTCCTGTGATGGATTAAATCTACCCATCAGCAGAATAAAAAGTTCAGACTGTGTTTACCTCCTCAAGTGAATGAACGTATTCCCAGCTGCATCCATATTTAGACATGGCTAGCTCAGGTTACACTGATCGTACTGTAAGTCGTAATGAGATCTGCACGCTTCAGGCTGTTATTACAGTAATGACACTCAGCACACGGAATGACTCTGAATATGCTGGAAAGAACGTTTTAAATGTGTCTTAAATGTCCTTTATTGGTCGTTGTTAAAGACGGCAACAAAATTCTGCTAAATTTAGACCCCATATTGGACAAATTAACAAAAAAATTGCAAGATGCAAGATAATGACAGCAGTGTCGTTCAGTGTGAGGGTCCTGTAGCTTCAGGAAATGCACATCTGTTATCAGATAAAACAGTGAGCTTCTTTGTATTTAATGTTAATGTTTCATATATTTCAACAGATGATCCCACGATGTGATGAGTCTCCAGCTCAGAACTAATGACCTGACTGCATCAGGAATATGCTTGTTGAAGGTCCGTCGGGGCAGTTTATGTTACTTAATGTATGTTATTCTGCCTCAGGTCTGGATGAAGTGGTCATAGGTCACCTCGCTGTTCTGTTTTAGTATTCAGGTCTAATGAGGGTTGCGTGCCAGGTGAGCCTTGTTTACATACATGACTGTACGGTCCGGAAAATGTGTTGTGTAGCCACGATTTGTGCTGCAAATGTTGGATTCTGGAACAAGCCAATCAGCAAACCCAGGATGCAGGAAAAGACGCATCAACATGTTTGACAACTTCCATATACAGTCTCCTCATGTCATTCCATCATTAACACACTGGCTGCGATTTTTCTTGCACTGCAGGTCACCGGGTTGTTCTGACCTTGAGATAATATGCATCACAACATGCCTCGTGGTTCAGGGTGGCGTGCTGAAGGTGCTGTGTTTACCTACATGGCTACGCGGCCTTAGAGGAAATCTGTCATCCCACATCAGCTCACAGCACCTTCGTCATACCTTTACATCTGTGGCCCTGTTTACTCCGCAGCTGCTTTAATGAGAGTCTCAAGGGGACAAACTGGACATTTACTGTCTACTTTAACAATACAAATAGACAATGATGCAGCACCAAGGAAGCATTTTGTCTCACTGTCTGCCAAAACTGAAAATCTGCTCTTCCCGTGTAAGAAGTTGATTATGCCACATGATACTGGTTTGCAGCACTTATTCTGCTTCTTGTGCTACTAATTAAGCAGTTATTTTGGACTCATCACAGTTTTGAATCATTTAACAGCTAGATTAGCCTTGTTCCTATCATTTAAAGTTATATATTTTTTAAAAATGCATATTAAATAATGCATTTTATTAAATTAATCTTGTATGTCTCTTGAATGTGTTTCTACAGCCTGCATCCTACAATCTCCACCCTACCTTTTCTCCATTAGCTTCTAAGGTTTTTGGCACGTCATGGTCATCGGCGATGACAGGCTAGAAACACATTAGAAAACATTCAATTTAGCTCGGATCCAAACTGTCTTTTTGACTGTCATTTCGGATAAATCACGGTCAGCCGGTCTTCGTATCTGCGGGGTTGCGTCACGGCCTTCGGCGTCAACAGAGCTCCATCACCCACTGAATGTCTCTCACAGAGCGCGTCTCTAAAACGCAGCCTTCACTCCGTTGCGGTTTCAATCACAGAAACGATGATGTCGGAGAGATAACAAGCCAACTTAATGGCGACGTGCAGCAAACCTTTTCCCGCCTTGTGCATCATACTGAAACTCCCACCTGGTTACTCCACGTCCGCCTGCTCTGCCTTCGCGGCCGCGTTGTGTTTGCTCCATGTGCATGTAAAATATTAATAGCGTGCCCACCTCTTCAGTTGCCCGCACACTATTTCATCTTCTCCTTTAACACAAGTGTTAGCAAGTGACACTAAAAGCACAAAAACACAAGGAAAAACTAGCTCTAGCATTGCTCCCTTTAGAGCTTTAGATTATTAAATGAATGCATGGAAACAGGATTACAGAGAAATCATGTTAACTTCAACCCATGTACTGTAAATGCCTCACGGAAATAACGCCTTAAGCTGATTGCTCACTGTTTGACTCCTCTTGTTCTTGACTATATGGGTCAGTTTCACATACATAAACTCAATCTGTCGAGGACCTCATTGCAGCGCTTTCTGTGTTGTCCCTCCTATTGTGCAGTTTGCAGACTAATTCCACATCAGCTCATTACATGGCCCCAGATCACTTCTTATCGCACCATAGCAGGATGGGAAATAATTCTGTTTTTTTTTTTTTTTACCCATTTCTCCTCCATAACATTTCCCTTATGTCCTCGTGTTTGGAAGCTTTCTCTTCAAACAAAAAGCCTGTTCATGCAAAACTTTGACCTCTTTTTGACACTTTCCAAGCGGTAACAGAGGCGGCGTCAAAGGCAATTTTTCTGCCTTAAACGCCCCGTGTGTGTGTGTTTGTGTGTATGTAGAGGCAAATCTAGTATAAAGCTGTGGTCCATTGATGTTACAGAGTAATTTGTTCCACTGTCAGCGCTCGCTCTGTGTCGGAGCAGACGCCGGAGAGGACGATGATCACAAGGCAGCCAAGCGCAGCCGATAGGGTCGGAGCGTATTTCCCCTTCCAAACCGTTGCTCCTCACAAGCTGGCTGGGCAAAAAAATGAATGGCTCGAGACGCAGGACTGCACATGCAAACGCGGCGGACAAATAGAGGCCTGCACGCTCAACGAGTAACAGGGTGTACGTGCACAAGAGGTCTAGACTAGATCAGCGAAACCAGAAAAGATAAGTCTGTGAGGATTTTACAGATCTGTGGGATTGATAGATTGTGTTTGTGTCTCCTGATCCGGATCCTTCTGTCTGGTTAGAGTCCGCCTCTGCCTGGATGCCATTATGTTAGAGACAAAACAGTCCACAGCAATAAAGCCCAGACCTGCAACACCGATACCGACACACAAACACACGTAAAAAAAAACAAAAACAATATTGGTATTCTTTCCAGTGTCTCAGCTCCCTCCCAGTTCACATCACATCCACTTTGCTCTGTGTGAGTGCAACTGACAGCTGAGAGAGGTTAGTTAAGTTCAAGACGCCCTCCTCAAAATAGGCGCTTTTACTCTGCTGCTCTTAAACTGCTTTTACTTCACGAGTCAACAGAGATCAGAGGAGGCCGGCTATCAGGAGAGAAGAAAAACACTACTTCTGTGAACTCAAAGAAAAACACAGCGAGACAGAGAAAGCACAACGTGCGGCAGCCCGAATTGAAAGCAGCTCTCCTTGCTGTGAGTCGCTGTCAAACATCACAGATTAACAGAGGGCTGTATTTAGTGTGTGTGTAAAGGTGTGAACACCTGTCTAACCCTCACACACACACTATTCTGGGCCTGGTAGTAAATTGTTCAAAGACGATCACGCTCTTAATTAAGAGTGCTTTTAACTGATTGGCCACAGGAAGTGAACAGATCATTCTCTTTGACAATATTTTGACCATTTTGAACTTTATGTATGATTTGTTAACTTTAAGTTATATTTCTGTGGTGTAACCAAACAACGCTGTAGCTGTAGCTGTAGCATCAAACTAGTTTCACCATAGTGCTCAATGTGGACTTTGCGCCCTAACTTATGAGAAAGCTCACGTACTGCTGGTCCAGCGGGCCAGTTCCCCAGTCAGCTGAGCAGCAGTGATGATTACTGACCAAAGATCAGTCAGGAGGAAAAACTATGCGTCTCATTGAATATTTAATTTCATGCCGATTGTCTTCTTCTGTCTGTGTGCTGCCGCCAGGGTCAAACCTTTCTCATCATCTTAATATTTAATATGGATGGACTGAGTGACCGTGGTCTGGTTGAATAAATGTTAAATGAAAAAGATAAATAAAATATTGGTACTTTAAAGGAACATTGATGATTAAATGGACACAATATCAGCTGGTCCGTAAACCCAACATCAAGGCGCTGCGTTTTTGTTCAACACAACTATACAGGTAACAAGTGCAACTTTAAAACTGTGTCATAGCTTTTGTTGTTGAACTGAGAAAAACGCCCACATTGACCACCATGAATTTTTCAGTTCATTCTGGAATTTTCCAAACCAACAGAATTATATTTCTGATCCTGTGAACAATATTGATAATAAAGAAGGAGTATAAAGAACCATCATACACAAGTATTGCTTGAATTGAAATAAGAGTAGTGAAGTCAAAGAGACGACCATTTTTCTCTGATGTCCAGGGGAAAAGCAGCTTGCAGTTTCCCCCAGCTTCCAGGCTTTGTGCTAAGCTAAGATAACCAGCTGTTAGCTGCAGCCACATATTTAGCATACAGGCACGAGGGTGGCAGCAATCCAAACTCCTGGCAAGAAAGTAAATAAGCCTATTTTCCCAAAGTGACTATTCCTTTAAGGTCAAACAAATTACTCTCTTATCTCTTCCAAAAGTCTATGAAATTATACTGTATAATTATTATTTAGGGGGGTTGGGACCCGCTGCCGTAATGCATTACTTTTTCTTTGTTGCATTGTGTGGACAGTATGTTTAGACACTGACCCCTCTGTCCCTCCTTTCCCCCCTACAGCGTCCCCATCATGCCCACGCTCTCTTCGACTTCACCCCGCACCACCCCTCCCAACTACGCTTCCTGCGCGGCGATGTCATCGAACTCCTCGACTGCTCCGATTCGCTGCGCTGGAGGGGCCGTTGCCATGGACACGTGGGCTACTTCCCCCCGGAGTACGTCCAGTCCATTTACCACTGCCAATGACGTGCACCTGTCAATCAAACACCCGTGCGTTCCCACGGGTTCACCAATGGGCCGTCCTGACCCCGCCCCTCACACTGCCCCCCTCCTCTGCACTTGCCCGTTGATTTTTTGGAGCAGGCAACTGGCGAGCCGCACCTGAACTGCTCACTATGTTACTGACTCCACCCATTTCCCTGTGATGCCACCTGTCAATCACAAGCCTCGTCCAGTCAGCTGCTGCAGGCTCATCAATCGCTTCCACCTGATCCCACAACTCAACTCCTCTTTAAACATGTAACAAATAAACGAAGACATGGACCAAGACACTGTGGAGAACTCACGAACACCCACACGCTCCCACTCACGATCATTTATTACAGCTTATCAGCACTCGCGCCGGCTGAATAAAAGCAACACACACACACACACACACTAACCTGATGACAAAAAAAGCAAACAGTGTGTGGCCCACGGTAGGCTGTGGAGGAAGGGCAAGGCGTTCTCCACCGCAGACCAAGCAGGATTTGCTCCAGTATTTTCCCAGCGTTCCCACGGGGAGATCCGGTGAGCTGAGCGCAGAGACACAGAGAGTCATTGTGTTGTGAATATTTGGGCCAGACACTGTGAGGATACTGACACAGCAGATTCCTCCCTCGCCGGCCTCGGCTGGGGAGTGCGGGTGCGTGGACGGGTTTGTGTGGAAAACGTGGGTCTGAACACATTAAACCTGCAAACTCTATGTATGTTTATTGTGTGCTAAAGTGAATGCATGTGTGCATGAGTTTGGAGGTGTTGGTTGGCGTGTGTGTGTGTGTGTGTGTTTGTGTGTGTGTGTGTGTGTTCAGCTCCGTGCTCTGTGGACCAGTAAAGGAGGTCACTGTGTTAAAGTGACCAGTGAGATGAACGCCACCCAGACGACGCTTCATTTTAATGTACACACCTTGAAATGTAACACGCTCAACTCAATTTATGGATCATCTGTTCGTTTCTATGTATTTATTCTTATTCATGTGTAATCTTAAAATACATATATTACAAGTAAGGTTAAATATTGTAAAAAGCTTTTGTTGCAACAGATTTAAGAACCACATTTCATGCGATTAACAGTAAGAACTTGGAACGGTCTTCCTTAACCTGTAATGACAAATCATTTAAATAAAGTGAAACATTTACCTGTTTGAACTTGAAGCTTGGGCATTATTGGTCAGTAACATTTCAACATTTGTTTTAAATATAATACAGTAAAATATACTCCGTGAAAGAGGACTTTCAGTAGGGAAATAAATAAGTTAACGACTGAAAACACTGGCACAAAGGCGGGTCAGTTGCATAAGCAGCCACTTCATTTCATGTCTAAATTGGAATTTCATGACATTTGCTCTGATATTAGACACACAATGCGGGGTTAGCACAGAATGAATGCCCTGCATTTTGCACATTAAGGTCCGGTCACACAACATTTCCGTCCTTTGAAACTGCCCCTCATCCGCCCCCGAAAAAGGATGTGAAGTCACATTACTGCTGCGAGTTATAAATAAAAGCCAATCGGCAAACAGAGTGTGAGCGCGAGCGGGTTTGTGGTGTAATAATGGTGGTGAAACAGGCCAGAATCATAACTTCTAGACGCGGCGTACGAGTGCTTCTATAGGCCGACGGAGCACATCCACCCGGCCCACGTTCAAAAAAGGTGAACGCTGTGAGTCTGCTGGAGCGGGAGCTTCAGTGTTTTTGTGCACACAGTTAACACAGAAGCAATTAGAAACGATGTCAATTCATCAAGTCAATGGAGGGAAAACTAATCAACAACTGTTTGAATCATTTATTGATCATTAAAGTCTTTTATCAAGCAACAAAAATGCTTCTGTTTATATATGAGTGTGGTTTTGCATTTTGCTTGGATGGTTGGATAAAACAGCGATTTGCAGACATGACCTTTGGTTATGTGAACATAAGATGGGGATTTGCAAAACCAGCCAACACCCCTGACAATCATGCACACAACTCTGAGCAGGTGTCACTGAAGTGCACGTGTATTATTCATATTAATACGGTAATAATGTCATAATGAGTGTGTGACGTAATAATTTTAAATGTCTCTTTTAAACTCATGTACCTGCCAGGAGAGACCTCACCGGCATGTAATTCTTGTTGTCAACAAGATGCATTAGGTCTGAGCGTGTTTACGAGCACGTCACTGAGCAGCATTTCAACTGGTGACAGACACACACACGCACGCACGCACACACACAGTATGGGTGACAGTTGACTGCTACTCTGTGAGGAATGCGGCGCTGCTTCTCTCAGCAGGATGTGATGCTTGAAATGAAGCAGGAAGCAGGTTTACATCCCATAATCCCCCCCAGACTCAATCACTTCTGTTCTTTCTCCTTTGTCTTCTCTTATGTTTTTTAACAAACGGCTTTTTTCATTCCTCCTGACAAGAGTCACCTCTGGCCTGCCAATGATATTTAGTCAATAAACCACCGGCATCCAGCGGGGGAGGAGAAGAAAGGACTTAAAGGTGCACCAGAAATAGCACTGCTGTTTGCTTCTACTATTCTTTTTTTAAAACTGCTGAGTCACTCTGAAGTATGTGTGTGTGTGTGATGCAGACCAGTGCATTTATTATGACGCATTCGTGTCATACACCAGAAGTGAGACAACATAAGAATACTTAACGTCAAAAAAAGTCACAGATGAGAGACAGAAAGCGAGACAAACAAGAGGAAACTGGCGAGGGGCCACGAGAAAGTGGCGAAGCAATAGAAAATGGGAAAAAATGATAAGCAGCGAGAGAAAAAACAGGCAGGAGGAAGCAGGGCGCTGGTGAGAGATGGAGAGGCGGGGTGAGGAAGTAGCTTTATGATTGAGATTGACAGTAAAAAGTGTCGGGGGAAGGTGTGTGAGCTGTGACATCAGTGATACTCGGGGCCGTTGAAGGCAAATACAGCAAAACAGTTGAACCAGTTTGACTGACTGATCCCCTCTGGCTGTTTAGGCCCTCACAGAGAAGGGAGACAAAACCACAATCAGCCTGCAAACCGTCGGAAGGTTTAACAGGTAATTAGTCACCCTCAGCCAATCAGAGAGTCAAAAAAAATGACAAGCCGTGCAGTCGATGAGTCAGCAAGACGCCAGGTAGTGACTCACCCAGTGATTCACTAAATGCATGATCGGCAGTGGCAGACAGGCAGACAGAGGGGCCGCTGGACCCCCCGCTGTGCCAAAGCATTATGGATGCAGTGCCGATGTCAGTCTGACTCCACCAACCTCTGCAGGAAATCCATCAAGTCATTCAGTCCAGACCTGTTCTGGTAAATTCCAGTGCCTGAGCGCCTCACGCCAACCTGAATAAGAGGCAGCTTCAACAGCAATGCATTTTAATTACCTAATCAGAAATGGGTTTGCATACCTGGAAACACGAAACCTGACACCTCTGCAGCCCAACGATCATCCCGCTAGTGTGTTCAGTGACTTCATCAGCGCAACAAACATTCACCAAACAGGTAAATGTTCTCTTATCCCTGCTAGCCTGAGAGCACATCCTGGCTAATCACAGCAAATGAATAATGTACGCACATGTGGACACACTGACTGATGAACACTTCTCAGTGAGCAGCAGCCATGTCAGCCCTCAGCCTCTTCACCTCCTGCTCTCTTACAGAGCACCAGCATGTAGCTGCATCACAACCTGCAAGCTGCATCATGTGACCGCGATGTGCTGATAATCAAACGAGGTGCAGTGCCTCTTTGAAGGAATGTCAAGTTCAAACGAGGTTGTTAAAATGTGTTTTACAAGCTCTGGGCTATGTGTTTGATTTGGCTGCTGCCCTTGTTTTGCTGTCTTTTATTGTGACGCGTTGGGTGAACTGAACTAGAACGACTTTATTCGCAATATCAAGTACGGGATTTTTACTTGAAGCTCCTTGCTAATCTGAGACGCAGAGTGACCCTTGGTTCCTACAGAACACCAAACTAATGCTGTTCAAAGTTCAAAGTCAGTCATGAAATCCTGCGTTGGCTCTTCCTTGTGCTTATTTTGAGGAAAATGTATATAACATATGGTCTGTTTTCTCCACTTAATGTTTATTAGATCCATTAATCCCATCCTAATCGCTCATCTTGTTTTTGCCTGTCTAAAAAGTCATTATGTGCTTCATTTTGATCTTTTCAAAGCACAGCTTGGCTCTCTCCCATCCTGGCAGGAGCGTGAAGAAACATGACCGGACAGGTACAACAGAACCGCACAGTTACAGTACCTATAATCTGCTGATGGCTAATGATTTAATGGGGTTTTGAAAATGAAGGGATGGTCTGCTTTCCCCGTCAAACTCAAAACACATCTCCATTTATCACTCCACACACAAACACACACACACTGCTGGAAAGCCCTACGCGTCACGTGACAAAGGTGTGCAAGCTCCTCTGTGTGGGTGGGTGTTTAGCCTGTCAGGGTCACACCTGTCGAGCCGGGCTGGTCGGGCGGTGCCGTCAGCGGGATGTCACTCACTCCCTCTCTCTCTCCAGCCGGTCAGGTCAGTCCTTCATTCGGTAAACGGGGTGACGATGGCTGAGTGTTAGTGCACCATGGCCGGCCAGAGGAACTACACGGCAGACCGAAGAGGAGGATTACACGAAGTAATGTGCCGCAAGTCTGGAGTCAAACTGATCAGCTGTTTCAACCACAAAGGAGGAATTAAAACCCTTTTAAGCGGCTTTCTTCAGCCAAAGTCTGGAAAAGTTTAGGAGAGGAGCTGCGCCGTGACACTAAAGTTTTCCTGTTTGTTTTGTTCAGTGTTTGGCGATCGAGACATGGCTCTTTCCCAGTTACAGTGTCTGGACGATAACCACGTGAACCCTCGGACGCACGAGTCCAAGCCGGAGTTCCTGTACTGCGAAGACCAGCGGCTCGCGCTGGAGGCTCTCCTCCAGGATGGTCGCGCGGCATTTTTTAAATTCTTGGAGGCTCGCGGCCTGCGTGGCTTCCTGTCGGACCCAGAGCTGGAAACTCTCGCCGGGGCGGTGGAGCCCTACGACCCGGACTCGGAGATTTTCCCGGAGAACGCCGAGGACGACGACCCCCCGCTGTCGCTGCACTACTGGCCCGAGCTGTCGGACACGTCCATCCCGCAGATGGACCTGGGCTGGCCGGACATCGATGCTTACCGGGGGGTGACGCGCACGACCATGTACGCGCAGCCACCGCTGGACGGTCAGGCGCATATCAAAGAGGTGGTCAGAAAGATGATTGCGCAGGCGCAGAAGGTACGCTGGGCCATTAGGGGATAACATTCTAGTCTTAATACTTATTATTTTAACTAAGTCCCTTCTGCTTGAACCATAATATTTACTTTAGAATTACTACATCATACATTTCACTCTTAAAAACAATCTCCAATCAAACATATAAAGTATGTACAATTAATATCATCAATTCTAATTAATCTGAGTTCAACTAATGGCTTGTGAGTTTGATGATTCATCAGCCCCTTGTTTCTCAGTCCTGCTGTGGCCATTCAAAAGATAAACTGTAATGTTAACATGGTGCCACCGTGCGCTCAGTCAGCCAGAGGTCAGAGTACAGACTGCTGACCAGAGGAGACAATCAGGAGTAAAGTGCACATTGATTAAGCTGCTTTATCAGGACAAAAAAAGTGCCGCGCACTGTAACCGTGCCAGCAACGTGACAGCATGGGTGCTATGTTTGATATTTGCATGTGTATGTTTATTAGCGCCTGCCTGCATGTGTATGACTGCGTGCTTCTGTCTGCTCATGCAGGCTGACTCGTTTATGACATGTTTTATTTCTCAGCAGCTGTTCTCGCTGCTGTGTGTTATTTGACTGAAACATCATATGGCTATTTTCCTGGAAAGTTTCTGACAGGGAAAAAAAATGATGTGTGTGTCTTAGAAGTGGAGATTTGGGGGAAGAGACAAAACGTGCTTCAGTGAGCCTTCAGAGTTTTATTTTGCATAAGAAAACTTCTGTGGTCGTGTACTCAAACCTGTGGAACCACTTGAATGTTATTTGTTTTGGCAGAAAATTGGAAACACTGTCATCTTTGCAAGAAATGCGTTCTCACACCGACAACAAGCTGGATATTTGAGTGAATGTATTTACTTGTTTGCACGCATAAGCTATGCACATGTCTATTTGTGCAAGAGTCTTTCCCCTGTGTGATGCGCATCGCGTGTGTGTTTGTCTCCAGGTTATAGCAGTGGTGATGGATGTCTTCACTGATGTCGATATCTTTAGAGATTTGCTGGACGCTGGTTTCAAGAGGAAGGTTTCTGTCTACATCCTGTTGGAACGAGCAACACAACCTCATTTCCTGTCCATGTGCCGGAGGGCCAACATGCACGCCGGACACCTCAAGGTGAGTCGGTGATCATTTTGCACGGTGGTCTTTTAGCACCAAACAGGAAGGCTTAGTTGCAGTTAAGATTTGTGTGTTTCTTTTGCACAAATGAGAACTGTGACCTGATGGTTAAAAACAATGTCGTTCATCCTCTGTGGAGGACATCCTAATGTCATGGCATTCAGGCCAGTATCAACAATATACTGATATCGCCATTTGTCGGCTTCACCAAAGTAATGATAGCCAGACCACATTAACCATGATACCCAGAATAATAAGCTGACTGAAAATGAAAGTTCATCATTGATTGTGTTAGGACAAAATGTTGTAGTTCCTTTATAGAGAGTAAATGTTTCACTGGTGGAGAGTGATTCACTGACCTTTGGATAGCAGGGGAAATTTACAGAAGTTAAGATGTGCATAAATGATCACCTCATTTAAAAATACATCTGTGAGTTACTGCTGTTGAACACAATCATCCTGTGAAGGAAAAACAACCAATTGAAGTCAAGAGATACATGTTACGCGTGGATAAGTAAAAGCACATGCATTCTCTCCCTTTCTCTTCGTCTCGCTCTCACACACACAACCAGCAAACTTGTCCAGCTGGCACTGTACCACAGATGAATCTTTTATCTCATTTTCTGAGTGTTTTACTCCATAGTTGGCTGCTAAGCTCTAGAAGCTTTTGATCATGTTGGAACACGTGAAAGTGAGTTGCAGGGAAAAATGCAACTGTGTCGTCAGTGCATTGTCTTCGTGCGACATAAATCTTTTGATTAAGCTGCCAAGCCACCAAAACCATGATTGTTTGGACTCAAGTCAGCCAATATCTCAGGTGAACAGTAGATGAGGGGCCTTTAATGGTTAGCAGCTAACAAATCAGTGTTTAGTGGGTGGAAGTCAGCTGCTGCATTGTTCCTCCCTCCTCTGAGCAGATCATTTAGAAAATATACATAAAGTGGAAGCGCTGTTGGATAAATTCCACAAATGCCTCTGATGTGTTTAACTAGTAATGTTCAAAGAACTATTTACTGCTAAACAATACAGTGGTTTAGATTTGTATCTGTCTGCCTGAAGTGAGACATAAAAGCTGCAGAAAGACATAAGTAGGAGGCCTCAAGAGGTGTAATAGAAACACACACATGAACACAAGGTGTCTGCACATGGGGTGTGCACGCAAATGCGTACTGTAAGTGTGTGGACAGACACGGGACACACACACACACATGCACACACACAAGAACAGATTACACATGTTCATATAAAACCTACGCCCACTGCCAGTTTTCTTAGAGGAGCAAAAGTGAAACGCGAAGGCAGTGACAGCCTGACAGACTTCCAGTGCCATCTGCATGTGGATTATAAGAAAAACAGCAGAATGTGTCTCAAGTGGCAGTTTGTGCTTTATAAACATATGACGGCTACGTTTGACAAATCGCACAGGAGGCTGTTTCAGCTCAGCTTGGTAGCTATTTGCTACCTGTTTTATTCTCACGGCTACTCTCTGCTTTTTTAAATATCTGTCAGTTTGTTGTTTTTGCTCACTCCATCATGTTTTTTTGCCCCAAATCCAAGTACAGAGTGCAGACCTTCCTACAGTATTACAGCTGCACAGTGCACACTTAGCCTGAGTTTCGCCTACATTTACAGTAAGTCAGTCAAATATTTGATAGCAGGATGGCTATATGTTATGAAAACACTGCATGTCTCACAGCTTTCCTCTAAGCTATTCCTGGTTTGTACAATGTTCTGTAGTGTTTTACATTCAGGATTTTAGCTCACATGGAGCACAGGTGCACCACTCAGGTGTGGTACACATACACACACATACTGACAATTATGTCAGTTTAACCATATAACCAGTATAAGCATTTGCGTTACAAATGGCCTTACATCCCTTAACATACTTTCCTGACTGGAGCCTATCACTGTGGTTACTATGAGTGACATCCCAGAAAATTTGGGTCCAGCTGTACAAGTGGCAGCTATGACATGGAAGAGTGATGAGCAGCTGACGCAGAATATGTGCCGAGTCTCTCGTTGAAGCCGAGGCTGGACTGCTGAATGAGATGATGACAGACAGGAAGAGTAGAAGACAGGTGTGACAGCCTGAGCTCAGCTTGAGTTTTTACTGTAAGCTGGAAGTGACAAGAGGGAGCAGGCAGGTGGAGGAGTGGATAGACGGGATGGGAGGAGGAGCAGGTGAGTGTGTAGGCAAAGAGGCACCAGATTCTTCCTACTCTTCAGTCGTCTTATGGGGTTTCTGAACAAGTTCTGCAACAGTGAGCATCACCTGGAATTGTAAAAAATCCACAGTGTCTCCGTTAGCTGTGATTTTTTTCTCTGTAGAAGCATTGCGATTCAAGCTTGTTTGGCGATATTTTCAAATCAATTTCTTTTAAGGACAGCTCAGCTAATACTAACTAATGAATACACACAAACAGAAATGCGTTTTGCTGATTTTATCAAATCGGTTAGCCACAGGAATGCAGTGAGAGGCAGAAATGTTAAGGGTGGAACCAAAGGAGGGAGGAAAACAAGTGTTCCTACTGTGAGATAAGCCACGCCAGGAATAATCGGCAGCATCAACACAACTGGTTGTGTAATATTTTTGTTGCATCACAGTTCAAGACCTGGACAGACATGCCTCATGAGTTGTATCTTTTAGAGGACCTGAAGACCCCCTCCAAATGAGATTGTCCAAATCTAACTCACAACCACCAAAGTAATGCTGTGTTAAGACAAAGTATTGCCTTGTGTCTTTGCATTTTCATTAACGGACAAAATTAACCTCATATTTCATTAATGACACCTTTCATAGCTGATATGTGTACAATTGACTGATCACCAACATAAACCAAACACCTTGCAAACACCTGCATCATGTGATATTTGCTGACTGTCTCCAAGTTTACCAGAAGAACACTGAAGTAAACAGCTGTGCACAAGCAATGGATTATGGGATACTAAGGGCTGCATGTCTCTGTGACATGAGCATTTGATATTTGGCCTTTGGAGAATCCAGCCCCGGAACTGTGATGTAGTTTTTGTATTTTCGAGATTCGTTCAGTATAGATGTTGGTAAGCACGGCTGTCGTCAAGAAAGACAGAAAGGAGAGACAAAGAAACGAGAAGTGAGTCAGAGTGAAAGAACTGAGAAAGACTTGATCGAGAAAGACTTTAGCTCAAGTCACCTTTCATGTGTAATCCCCAATCTGAAGTGTTGTTACAGTCTTTTCAGTCCTGCAGCAGCATCCTGTACCACCCATTTATTATCAGGACTGTTGCTTAAAGCTCGACAATGCCACTCATCAAATGAGTTGGCCATTGAGTGGCCATCAAGGTTTATGCAAATATTTTCAAAAAGCGACCCTGTCTGGTTGGACCAACAGCTTTACTTGCATTCAAATGCAGGAAACATCTGAAGTGGACAGAGAACCGACCCCTGCGGGACGCCGGATTGTAATATAAGGGAATCCTGAAACAGCAGGACTTTTAACAGCACGCTTACTCTGTTTTTCACACAGGGATTAACAAAACAGGCGTGTTCGAACAAAACAGGTTAAGGTAATTGTGGAGAATGTTGTGATTCATGGCAACAAATGCAGCATTCAAATCAAGTAAAGACAAGACAGAGATTTAACCAGAATCCATGCAAGCGAACACGATGTTGGCTGTGCAAGATTTAAGCGCTTGCTTACACAAGATGTGGTATGTTTAAATACTCGGAAGTGCTCAAATGTATGGCTATAGGGTTTTTATTATTTTATTAAGTACAAATGTCTAACAAGCAGCTGTGGGTTACACTTAGAGGCATGGTTAGATGTGCACATGAAAGGCCTCATTGTGGTTCAAGAAATGTAACCTAAAGCACATGTGTGTCCTAATTTGTATCTGTCTACCTAACAGATGCTTTACAAATGTGACAGACCTGTGCCCCTTCCTTTTTCATTTTATTTACACAAACCCTGACCATCAATCCAGCCAATAAATATTCAAATAGGAACATACTGTAAGGCTGCCTCATAAAATCATAAAAATAGCTTTTGTTCTTTGCATGGTTGATACCAGATGCTTTGAAAACTTGTTGTGATTGTAATTTTGGGGCAATTTTCCTCTTTTCTTTGACATATCAAAGATGAAGTTAACTCCGTTAGGCCGTCAGGCTTATATCAGGCAGCAGAAGGTATGACGTGATGTGTGTGTGTTACAGCACCTTCGTGTACGCTGCACAGATGGAGTGGAGTTCTACACTCACTCCTCCACCAAGGTCAGAGGGCGAATGGGACACAGATTCATGTTCATCGACGGAGACAAAGCTGTTTCTGGATCGTACAGGTCAGTGCACTTTGAGCGTGTGTGTGTGTGTGTGGCCATGTATTACTTATGTTGTGGGGACATAAATCTGTTTACAAAGTCACATTGTCGAGACTCGCCTTCCCTATTAAGAACAAAATGTAAAACGAATCTAAGTCTACGTAATGCCCCTAAAGTTATGGAAAAATGACTTGGTGTGTGTGTGTGTGTGTGTGTGTGTTAGTTTGACAAAGAGATAAAGATTGTAAGTGATTATCTCCACGGGCTCCACCTTGTTTCTACGGAATGGAGAGATATGAATAAAGATCCTCAGTAGTATTTGTAGACAAACAGGTTGTAAAGGTACTGAATGTAAAAGAGAAATAAACACAACTCAGTACTCAGATGATAATGATGATGCCTTTACTTTTGGCTCTGTGCTTCAGATGAGCTGTGTCGCCTTTTGTTCACTTATTGCTGCTGACTTTGCTTAGTGAGGAGGTGTTTGTTTTGTAATGTCTTGGTGGACTTTAAAGTAGTCTAACTTTGTATTTGCTGTGTGTTTTGTAGTTTTACTTGGATGTCATCGCGGCTGGACAGAAATCTCATCACAGTGGTTACAGGCCAGGCAGTGGATGCCTTCGACAGGCTGTTTCGCACCCTCTATGTGACCTCCAGCTCGGTTGACCTCCGGAAGGTCGCCACTGAGCCTGAACCTGAACGGGAGCCTCTCCCGCAGCTAGTCTCAGTGCCCCTTCCTTCTGCTGCTGTTGCTAGGAAACTGTACAACCCCAAATACGCCCTAGCTTTAGGCAACCCCAGCACTAGCCCCAGCCCCACCCCATCTCCTGGCCACAACAGCCCCAGAGAGACCCAAAGTCCTGAGAACTCCAGGAGCCCAGAGGTCCCAGACACCAAAAAGAGGAGGCGACGGAGGGCTAGTAAGGAAGCAGCACAGGAGGCTCCTCCCATCCACCCTGGACTCACCAATCTAGAGAAAGCATGCTTGATAACATACCTGCCCACCTGGCCAGAGCCTGACCCCCCCAGTGATGTAATTGGGTTCATTAACATTCGAGATACCAGCAAACCAACGCAGGTCCACCTACAAAGATCTGAGATGTTTGAAACCAGCCAAGCCATCAGGTTCAGCAGTCCATTCAGCATGCCTGCAGAAACCCTGCCAGAGGTGGCCAAGCCCCGACAGCTCACTGCTAAACATGAGGAGACTGATAAACTCCAACCACTGGAGGACAAAACCAAGGCTAAAGAGTCAGAGGAAGACACGCGACTCAATGCACAGCCTGCTGAAGGTGAAGCAGAGGCACCTGAACAGAACTCACCTGCATCTGGACCAAAGTGTGAAACTCACCAAGACACTGCTAAGACTCTCAACGCTGAGGAAAAGCTATATTCAAGTTCACCCACCTACCAAGATGCAGACCACAACACCACACCTCACCTCAATGCACACTCACCTCCCCGCTCCATCAGCAAAGCATCCACTCCTCACACAGGGAGGGCTTCACACACCACACAAGCTGTTATCACAGGCAGTCCTAAGCCATCAGACACTGAGGAAGAGGCAGAAACTGGCTTTAACAGGAAGAGTGTTGTTGTGTACAGGACACACAACAGCCACATGTCACCCTCCTCACCCTCTGCCATGTGCCTGCAGTCTGTCACATCCACCTTCCTTTCTGAAAATAGCCACGTCTCCATCTGCCTTCCTCTCACCTCTTCTTCTACAAATCTCAATCCTTCCCTTCCTTCATCTTCATCTTTGACCTCAACTCCTCCCATTCCTAAACCTCGTACTATCCAGCTGATTATCAAAGACAGCGTCACCGGGGATGACGAGAAGCTGCCGGAGTTGAGTGTTGTCAAGAGGCCTGAGACAGGCACAGGACCGCTGGTGGTCCACAGCGAGCCCGCTGTGGTGCAGACACCGGCAGAAAAAGAGCCTGAGACTGTCCCAGAACTGCAGAGCCACAGCGGAAGTGAAACAGGAGCACAAAAAGATGCAGACAACAGAGGAAATATTGGAGAAGCTCCACAGCAAAAACAGAGTGGGACTTCCCAAGAGTCAGAGAATGAGGAAGCATTTAGACTACATGATGACAGGGCAGGAACGCAATTGCTCGCTGCAACTAACCTAGAAACACAGTCACATGTTTTGATTAGTGGTGCACCAAAAGCAGATAGTGTTCAAGAAATAATTCCAAAAGATGTTGATCTTAAGACTTTGACGTCAACAGACTGCAAATCAAGCCCGCGGATGGACTGTGCAGCCACAGTACAGCCCCCAGAAAGAGCCCTGACAGGCTGTGAGTTTGCTGAAATGCCAAATGAAAACAGCAAGAATGTGACACAGTTCAAAGCATACCGCGCAAGTGCACTTGAACCTCAGAGAATATCATATAATGCAGTGACACCACAGGATGTCGGTGTGTTAGACACTGCAGACTCTTTAAACGCTCCACCATACACTCCTGTTTTTGCCAGGTACAACCCACACATGTCCATAGATAGTGCTGACGATAGGACACACACATCTGCTGCAGACACACATGACCAGCTAGGTAGTCCAAGGTTCACACCAGCACACTGCGCAGACAGTGTGCCCAATGCTGACAAACATAACACACGCAGCACCTCACTTCCCTCCGACGTGCACGTGCCAGACCTGCGTTCGCCAACGCCTGAGAGACAGCCGCGGCCAGTCATAGCTCTCGTACGCACCACAAGTCCGGACGGATTTCCTCCACGCACGCCCACCCCAGACTCCCAAACGCACACGCCGGATCCACGTTCATACACTCCAGACTTTCGAACACCTACGCCTGATGTTAGCGAGGAGTGCGTCTCACCAAGACCGGACTCTGCTCTCTCCACAACCTCAGACGAGTATTTTGAATGTAGCGACTCGCCTCTCCACGAGCCTGTTCTTGACCGAGCTGCTTACCGCAACCATGGGATGACGGAGGATCGTGGTAACTTCTCGCACTCAAATACTCCAAATGCTACAGCCGTCGCCACTAGTCCTGCATGCATAAATTATAAGCCTCATGCTGCTACGTTAGGCACTACAGACAGGAGCACCTCTAGCAGCAGTTTGTCTGGGCCTGCTAGCATCTCCTCTTCCTCTTCTTTACCTGAGAAGAACTTGAAAATGGGGGAGGAGGAGGAAACTGCAAATGAAGAAAATGGGAGGGAAGTGGATGAAAAGGGGAGTGTGGCACAGAGGAGGACAGAGGTAGTTTCCCAGAGGACACAGAGGAGAGACATCGAGGAAGCTAAGAGAACAGCAGAACAAGGTCAAGGCTTGACAGAGACAGCAGAAAAAAACAAGGAGGCCCAAGTCCAAGCCCCCAAGAGAAAGAGGGTGCTGAACCAATCAACAGCCGGGAGATTGTTCAGCAGAGGAGTGAGCCCAACCAATGAGGGAGCAGAGCCAAAGCGATTGTCCACAGGTGACCTTAAACCAAAGAAGGTCTCCTCTGAGGGAGAGAGACCAGACAAAGAGAAGGCCGCGGACGGGGCGGCATTAGGACCCAGCATATCAGAGAGGAGAGCCAGGCCCCGGTCAGCCGGAGAGACTGAGGGACAGAAGGTAGGAACAGTAAGGCAGCTCCCACCATCACACAGAGATAACTTTTAAAGCCAGCATGCATGTTAATC
Organism: Chelmon rostratus; assembly: GCF_017976325.1. Classification (NCBI taxonomy): domain Eukaryota; kingdom Metazoa; phylum Chordata; class Actinopteri; order Chaetodontiformes; family Chaetodontidae; genus Chelmon; species Chelmon rostratus. The sequence goes on along the minus strand of NC_055674.1, from coordinate 15,214,809 downwards.
TCACTAAAATCATTTGACCTTTTTAATTTTCTAACCATTTTGCTGGCTAACTTAGCTTAGCAAAGACTGGACGCAGGGGGAGCAGATAGATGTGCCGGACTAGTTCTTGATCAGGACCAAGAAATAGTCTGGCACATACCCTCTCTTAAAATGGCAATATGATGTTTTTTCATCTTTAGCGGCGCTGGTAGATGGATATTCTTACCTTTTGCCAGGCGAGCTGTTTTCCCATGTTTCCAGCCTTTGTGCTAACCTAAATCAGCCATCCAGGTAGCTTCATATATAGCATCCAGACATGAGTGCTATCAATTGAGTAAGCCTCTTTCTCAAATTATTTAATAACTTTTTATAAATTAACTATGAGTTTGTTTGGCAAGTTTGACTCATGCATATTATTTAAATCAGATTTTATCCTTAATATTTCATCATGAAGTCCATAAATATTAATTGATTCTTGAGTCATGCTAGGTTTTGCTGCACCGTGCTGAAAAGACAATACAATACCAGCAGTACAGAACGAAGTGACCTGGTGCAGCGCTCCAGCTGCTGAAGTCATGAGGTCTCACTCAAGTGTTACAGTCATTAAATCAGATCTGCCGCTGCTCAGTCAGCTCCAAAGATGGCTTCAACAGTCAGCTGTTTGAATGTGGTGTCAAATATTTAACAAAGTCAGTGTGTGTGTGTGTTTAAATGTGCCTTTGTAAATGCAAGAGAGCTCAATGTTTGTGTGTGTGCAGTGGTCTCTATCGATCTATCTATAGATCTTATCTGTCTATCGTATTTGCAGTGTGCTATGCAAGCTTGCCATTTCTTATGAGTGTGTGTGTGTGTGTGGAGGTCTGTTGAGTATGTACCAGCCGAGCGTCACTAAGTTGAAACACACGACACTTGTTCATTATTGAGAAAGGAGACTGTGTGTGATTTAAAGTGACACACTTTTAATGATGCACTGCGCGCGTTCACTCCGCTTGCAATATTAATGGATCGGTAAATGATTGATAGTTTCACATTTATTGGCGTAGCTGAGCTCAGCCGCCGCTGACCTGAGTCTACACTTTTTATGTAACACTGGTCTTTTCAAGCCGGTTGAGGTGTCGCTGGCATGTTTTAACCGAGTTGTGTCATGTAATATTAACAGGAGTGATAATAAAACAGATCTAGCCAATTTGCACTGAAGGACCTTTCTTTTCCATTTGCAAGAAAACTTTCATGTCCCTCGGCTCTGCATGAGTGTAACAACGTTACTCTGCATTGTTGGCAGCACACGAACAGAATACAAGATGAGTAGTTGGTGTTTGCTGAAGTGTTAGACATAATGTGGAGTCAGATGTATTGATACCTCATTATACATTTCTTCTGTTCTGCATTCTCTTCTCCTTCCCTAGCTGTTGCACACTCCTCCCAGACGTGGAGCGTCCTCCCCTTCCCGGCCATCCAGATCCCCTCGAGGAAGTCTGAACCAGGCAGAAAGCAAGGCGCTCCATGGTACTTCACAGACCTCAGATAACACCTCATCTCCTCGCCGACCGCCGCCCAGACCGCTTCCTCCAATGTCAGCGGGTGCTGTCGGGTCCGCAGCTGGGCGGAAGCAGGCCGAAGTCCCCAACAGCCAGCAGAGCCACCTCTCTCCGGCAGCGCAGGGCAGGGGGAGAGCGGGACAGTCGCCCAGTCGACCTGCTTACCCGAAGCCCCAGGGCTCCTTTCTCCAAACACACTCTAACGCAGTGCAGCAGCTCCATCCTCACCCCCAGAACCAGACGGTGTTGCCACAGGAGGTGCACTGCCAGCAAGAAGGAAAGGCTCCATTTAGCATCTCTTTTAGCAGGCTGTACAGCCTCAAGGGCCTGAAGGACAAGATGAGCAAGGTGCCGGCGCAGAGTAAGAAAGGCAGCACCAGCTCTGCGGTGCAGGGACACAAGAGCACGAGCTAGCCTGGTACCGTCAGTCGTCCTGGCATCAATTTTTATATTACTGTCACACATCAAGCCATAGAAAAGGCTCTGAGCTGTGACCCGCGACCTGTGCTGCTGCCTCGTCTGCTGGAAGAAGCGCCTGATTTACACACGCCAGTTTTTAGTATGAACCCACTCTGTTGCTCATTACTGGACCAAACAAACTGTGACTAGACAAGTGTTTTTGTCTCGGCTTCTCATTTCCAGACCTGATTCTTATTCATATTGCTGCATCTGATATCTGGAGCTGAAGCATCGCTGCCTCTCCTAAGTTATTACATGCTTTGGGATGGTTTTCTTGTTGCTTTTTCACCCGTATGGCCTCAGATATTGAACATCTGAATCATGGATACTGTATGTTTGTATATGCATTGGATATTATATGTTTATTAGGATGACCAAACAAACTGAACACCAAGAACATATGTAAAGCACTACTTCACATTACCATAGGTGGTTTGCTTTGTAACTACGTATACTGTGCAAGAACAAAAGCTAAAGCAAAGATTAACTGTGATGCATTTGTAGTGAAATGTTTTAAATCAAGCGCTTCTTTTTTTTAACAGTATGTGGGAATTCCTTTTTTTTTTTTTATCTTTTTTGCCATTTCACGTAGAAAGATGTCAAATGTGGGACATCTTATTTGCTTTTGGTATGTCGGGGCGGTGCCATGTGAATGTGAATTCAGGATAATTCGATAAAACTGTACGAGTGACTGGGAGTCATTCATCCAAATGCACATTAATAGAGTTTTAAATAGGTACTATCTCCGCATGCTTATGTCAGTCTGAGTTTGTTTGTTTTTTCAACCATGAATATGTACATGCTGCATTTACAGATGCACTGTTTTTTGTGTGATCACAACACACAGACTTGCTGTTCGCTACCACCCTGTTACATCCTGTGAGCAGACAAGTACAGGCGGCTGACCTCGTGACAGGTGAACTCAAAGACAGAAATCGTATATTGTGTTTGAATGAGTTGAGTGGGAGCATTTGTCCCACATTTGTATTATGCCAAGCCAAGTGTTTCCTCCTCTGCGCATTCAAAAAGTGCTTACGATGCAGATTTGACTGTTAAATCTGTTGATGCAGAATCTTATCTTATTGCCTTTTGATGCCTTCGTTTCGCTTGTTTTGTATTCCTCCGCTCTGCACTGTACAGTGAAAGACTAAAGCAGTGAGGTTATTGATTTATTCTTTGTTTACACCAAATCCCATTTACATTCGAAATGCTTTTTGCCCGGAAGACAAAGTCACAGCTTCTGTGCCCAAACAAAGCGTAAGTTATCTGCAGAGACGGGCGCAGTAAACAGCACACAGGACAGGCTCCTGCTCTGGAGACGGATGCCGATGCCCTGCAGATTTTAACAGCAGCGGAGTACAACATGGTGTCCTTGAGTTTCTCTGAAGGAAAGCGGAAATGTGCTGGAGAAACAAACTCATCCAAATGGCTGAAGTTCACATAATTCAAACTGTTTTACAAAGCTGCAAATGAGCAAAGCTCTGGTCTGTCATCTTGCTATGGAGGCAGACATGAATTGGTGCACTTGCTGAATGTTTGTCTGTGTCTTTGCTTCTAAAGCAGCTTTATTTGACTGCATTGAATCCCCATATCACTGTTTGGCTCTGTGAGTGCTTTTGTTCTTTTTGTTTGGGGATGGAAGGGAGGCGCAGATTTTCTCCCACCGCAAACTATGATTGAATTTGTTTTCTAAATAAAATATAGATTATGAATCACGGATGGCTGCCCTTTGGAGCTGTGAAAGGCTGCTCTGCACGCCGACTGAGGTACTTAACTTGACACCGTCGAAGCAGAAGAGGAGAAGATGTACCAAACATTTGATTTATCTCAGCGTATTTCTTCTAGCCTCTGTCAGAAATAAGCCAGCAGAGGTACTGTACGGCCCTCTGTGGAAGCTTCAATCATCTTTCTCAGCACGCTGCAATTCTGCAAATATCAGTTATAATCCATGTCAGACACGGCTGTGAGTTGTGAACAAATGTCCTCTAGTAAATAGTACAATCAAGATGATCTCAAAGGACATTTTTTATCAGATGTTAGCTAATATTCAGACATGGAGCGCAGAAGCTCCTCCTGAAAAAAAGGGTGAGGTTGTGTGAGTTGCATGAAAAGCTTCAGCTGAGGTGTGATGATTAATATTTTATGTTCGGAGCAGAACATGAAGCTTTAATGTGTGAAACGACAGACTCGGTGTGTTGAGGTTGTCTGCGCGTGCTGTAAAAGCTGATGGCATGCCAGCGGAGACAAGTGACGTGACCGGCGCCTGATTGACTCACCTGAATTTGCATGTTTAGCGGACAGGAGGAAGAGACATGGAAAGAGATATCTCTTTGTTGTCGGGTAGGAAGGTGTGCAAGCATGCACACACACTTACCTTTCACACACTGCTAATTATTTCTGATGTCAGCTCAGAACACCTGGATGTGGTGCAATGGCTCCGCTCCAGATATCTGAGCGCTAATAACCCATTCTTTTTTCTGGTGGAGAGTAAGACCACATGATCGATACCACACTGATATCTGTGCAGTAAATATGAAGCTAGCTGCTGATTAGCTTAGCTTCGCACCAACCAGCACTTGTAAAGCTCTCTGACTAGAACATGACATCTCATTTACAGAAAAAAACTAATAATAAAAAGACAAATCATTGTCATTCTCACTCTTAAGTTGTTGCACAGATCAAACAACTACTTTTAGACAGAGCAAGGCTAGCCCTTTCCCCCTGCTTCCAGTCTTTGTGCTAAGCTAAGCTAACTCATTGCCGGCCGTCACTTCATATTTGTGGTGCGAGCACGAGAGTGGTATCGATCTTCTCATCGAGCTCTCAGCAAGAACGCAGAAGATTGTGTTTCCCAAAATGTCGAAGTATTCCTTTATATCCAAGGAGAGCTGGACGCAGAGCAGATGGACTTGTGGTGGACTGATGTGACAGCAGTCATTTGAGTGCTTGGAGTCACTGCAGTCATATTCTTTTTAATACCAAATTGCATTCGTTCATCTGTAAAAGGAACGTCACAATCAGCGTTTTGATATTGAGAGCGGATTTTAAAATATACTTATTTAGCATATGCCGAAAATGACAATATGATATGTGCAGACTGTTTGAACAAAGTGTTGTGAGTAAAGCGATTTTGTCTGCGTCCCCTGCAAGACAGAAAAGTGACAGATATTGGAACAAAACCAAATTTATATAGACATGAGATGAAATGTGCTTTTTGAATAGTTTTCTGGGTCACACATCCAGATTTAGAATGAGTCAGACACACACACACACACACTCATATCACACAAGGAGGATGCAGAGCAGTGATTGAGATGCAGAAAGCAGAGACACAAAATCACTCCTTATCTGAAGTGACTGAGAGGCAAACGGCGAGGAAACCGAATAAAGCAAGAGGCTGGGAGAGACGGAGAGACAGAGATATACATGGAGATACGTGAAATCTGCAGAATAGACTTCAGCTTCCACAGTGCGGACAGGCTTCCTCTCAAGTTTACCTTTCGCCTTTTCACTTTAAGTGTGCTCTGTACCAATTTATTAATGCATCTGGCAGTACTCACCGACCCTGTCTGCGCCTGTCAGCCCATTGGTTCCTACTGAAGATGTCCACCTTTTGAAATGTATCACAAATGTATGGTGTCATTTAACAAAAGAAGACTCAGTTATTTCCTAAAACAGCTGGTTTGGTTTTTAGAGAAAACTTGTCAAACAGGAGTCATTCTGCATTTGTTTGGGACTATTTTGAGCCATGGATTAATACACACTTGGTGCTGTAGTGAGTATTTACAGCAGCAGGGCTGTGTACGTGGGACTGACTCAAAATAAACTACAATGAGTGAACATGTCACAGTTCATCACTGCTTTTGGTGTGGCATTGTTGCTACCGAGAGAAATCACCAACTGTGTAACGCTTCAAACAGCTGACATCCCTGCGAACACAGAGCGTCTACCTTAAAAAAACATTTAAAAAATGAAGGGTTGCAGCAAAGAGATGTCTGTATCATCGCTTTCATGCCTGAAGTCTTTGTTTGCTGCTTGCTGTTATCTTGTCTGTGGTGAAAACAATCTCAACTGATCGAGAGGGTGGAACCTGGATGGTATTTAGGTGGGACAGACATGTAGCAACAAAGGGAAAAAAAAAAAAAGAAAACGGCGGAGCCATCTGTACTGTAAATGTGTGCCAGGCTCAGGTAACCTGTTCTGTGAAACAGAAGTCAGCGAGCCACGCAGCCGGAACTCAGCAGCAACACGCTGCCAGGCTTCATTACCTCACCACTCATCGCAAACATCATGCAAATGACTTTACCAGTGAAACACACACACACACACGCGTGCACACACACACACGCAAGCCTTCATGGAAGTGTTGTGATGATAGCTTTGTTTTTTGTGGGTGATTGGACTGTATGATAGTGGCGGCTCGATCCCAGAATAGCACGGCATACACATTCGAACACTCACACTTAAATAGAAACCATCCCCTCTCCCTCAGGCCATTTATATGGAGATGAGAGACTTGCTTACCAGGCGGACACACACACGCGCGCGCGCGCACACACACACACACATACACAAAAGTGGCATGTAGTGCTCATCGTAACATCCTCCATTCAGCTGAGCCCTCCGAGCTCATCATAAATGATAATGCCAGATTTCCACTCAGCCTCAGGGGTCGCAGTACAGACGAGGATGACACAATGGGCTCTCGCTCGCTCACACACACACAGACACACACACACAGAGAGAGAGGGAGAGAGAACACAAAGCGGTGACTCAGCTCTCTTTTGGGTCTCTTGCTTTGTGGACAGCCCATTGGGTCCTTCAACTGTTAAGCCGCTCACACACATACGCACACACACATACAGCGACACACACACGTAGATGTAGATGCACAGATATGAGGTGTGTGTGTGTGTGTGTATATGTGTGTGTGTGTGTGTGTAGGAGGTGGAGGTGGACAGGGGATTTAGTCAAGACATCCTCTGATGTCAACAATTTCCGCCACATGACGTGAGTCATTCTTTAATTAGCGTGTGTTCATGCTCCCTCGCTCCTCTGGGTAATGAAGTGTCCTATTAGCCGGTTTGGACTTGATTAAAGACGCACGCGTCTCCTTTCAAATTTCATTTTGCGACGCTGGGCGACGATAGAGGATGAAGATGTTAAGTCTCGCATTCACTTCTTTCTGGTCTCTTCATGGCAGAAGCAGTTTCTGAAGTCTGAGAATGAAGTGAAGTCTGAGCAGGGACTGTGTTGATTTATCTATTTTTTCCCCGTTGCTGCTCTGGCGCTGTCGTCTGACAGGAAGGTAGCAGACTACAGGTGTCAGTGGAGGGCTAGCCAGCTAAGGTCTCACAGACATGTCTTATTATTTGCTATGTTTTACCTTTGTTTACTGGGCTGTGTCAGGGCTGTTCAAATAGAGCCCATTTTTACCCTTGTCACTGTTGACCTGCGCAGGAAGTGTGCAGACGTGATCCCTCACTGGCTTCCCACCAGTGAACATTCCCAGTTATTGGTGACAATGAGGTGCACAATCTCATTAATGAAGGGATGGTGGTGGTGTCCCAGCTATACGACATGACTGCCAAGCACCAGACCACTGTACGAGATGTGTTTGTGGCGATAAAAAAGGGTGTTTAAAGCCAAAAAGTGATCTTTTCCAAACCAAGATCAACTGTTTTTTGTGCTTGAACCTGACCAGACCTTAACCACAAAATTCAAACTATAAGAAAGACTCTACACTTGCAGACTCTACAATCCCAGCATGTATTTTGCTGATTGGGATGAAAATGTGAAAGAGTGAATGTGAGTTGTTTGCTTTCTGGATCTACCAAGAGCATTAAACCAAGAAAACCATGTACAGTTTAAGAGCATCCACCAACAGACAGCTTGCAGTGAGCAATAATCGGAGGAAAATGCTGATTATATGCAGACAGTAACAGATCAGCTTTGAATTTTAAACAAAATTGGTGGTATCAGGGTGTTTGCTGCAGTCGCAGCTGGTCGTTGCTTGTTGCAATCTGGTGCGAGAAAAGATGGGACAGCAGAGAGGCCACTGAAGCTGCTTCAAAACCGTGCAGAAGCTGCAGGGCCCGCTCTCTTACTAATTGTTCATTCCGTCCGACAGTTTGATCACCTGGCTGCAGGTGCAGTTTGCTCTCCTTGGGGAGCAACAAGCACAAAGCAGCGGGGATTCAGACGCCGACTGCAAAGACTTCACAAAAAACAACTCTCTCACGGTCTCAAGCACTGGAGGCCCTGCAGTCTATAATACAAGCTGACAGGGTGTCAAATAGGCTTAGAGAAGGAATACATACGTGGCACAGGATCAGGCTCCCTGTTTGGATAAAAAAGAACAGGGACCGGAGCGAGCTGCACCTCACCCAGGTGAATTATGGGCCTGGATCTGCAGGGAGGGAGCGCGTGAGAGGCAGTTTACATATTTCACAGAACAGTCAGGTGCACGGGCTTGTTTAAAGCCTTCTAAAGGTCACAGTTGGTGCCAACGTTGGTTGCTTGGCTTGAAATGCCACATCTAATACGCAGTCATTTGTCGTATTGTTATTTTATGGCAGAAGGGAATTTCCATTAACCTCTTGATGTAGCAGAAAGGCATTACAACTGGAATGAGACCTGTTTCAGGACAAGATCTGAAGAGAATACTGTTGAGTTTATTCATTTTACAGGATCATAGTTAACATTAATAGTTTAGTAGGAATTAATCACAAGCTCTGTGCAGTCACCGAATTCAGAGGAACTGAATCTCAACATGCAGAAAACTTATAAAATCTGCATGTTTTCTGTTTTCAAAATGAACATTAGCAGCCTGTTTGATGGTGATGAGAAAAATAAAACCAGAAAAAACAGGATTGATCTCAGCATGTAAAACACACCTTCATGACCTGGACACACACACAGGACAGCTGCATTTTTTAGATATTTTTTAAAATCTCTTTTTTTATTAAATAAATCTTGCAAAGGAAGGCTGAATTGAATAGACTTGAGAAAGAAAAAAACCCTCCCCTGCTCTCCAAAATAAGTCGGACTACCCTCTCCTCAGTTTAGCATGTTGCATGCTAAATTAGCGGTAAGCACAAAGTACAGCTGAGGCTGAGGCGAATTTCATTAGTTTTACCACTGGAAACTGCAACATTGTTTGCTTTATCATGTTGGCTTTCTTCTTCATCTTGAAAAATAACATCGGCTATTTGATAAGCGACGAAATCGGCGCTCCAAAAAGAGACCGATTTGCTGGAGCGCTTCAGTTTGTTTTTGATAAGAAAGAAAGCAGGCGTCATTCACCTGGCAGGAGCCTCCATCTTTAAAGGTGAAGCAGCTGTTTGTCTGAGGCTCGCGTCTCATCACACTTGAGTTCAGAGTTCAAGGTTTTTGAGTCCAGTGAGATTTTAAAAATCGAAAGTAGCGTAAAAATAAAAAACCTTTAAGTCTTAGTGTAGAAAAAAGGGATTATTGAAACATGAGTCGTTAGTGAAGTGGAGGCTTTGTGTTTTACGACAGAACCACAGGGTGACTCACACGTCAGCGCTCGGCTAAATAATAGACTATCACACTGGCACACCTGGCTTTAGAGGATGGAGAGTAAGCAAGCGGTGATATCCAGAGACTGGCTCACGGCACATTTCGAGGGGCACTTGAGATTGGCTTTGTTGTTTTATTGAAAGCACGATGGTGTAAAGTTAGATTTCAGTCCAGGTCCTCACCAGAGATGAGACATCTGAGCCGATCAGGGAGACAGACAGACAGACAGGGAAGCATGATTTTGGATTTGTTGAGGCAGAGCAGCAGGGAGGGTCCTGGAAAAGGAAAAAAAAGAGCTTAAGGTCACATGCACACACACACACACACACACTTTGGCCCGCTCCCTCCTCTGGCATGCAGCTGATTGTTGGAGTGGCATTTAATTAATCCTGTCAGAAAAGGTTAAGATAGAGAGGAGAGAAGGGAGGGAACAGAATTAAAGACATTGACAGAGAGACTGTAAGACGCTTCATTTGCCAGCTGAAAAACAATTAATTTCACTGAAGCCATCCAGCTTAGTCTCACTCTGCACACAGCTGAATAAGGTATACCTGAACACTTATGTGGCCACATTTAAACCGAGTTTGCGCGCCGACGACGAAGGCTCACGTCGGGTAAGTGATGCAGGCGTAGGTGTACAGATATGCTATAAATCTGCAGCCTGTCATTAAAAAAAATCCACGGCATGCTTTTACAGTGATTTGCAGCATTCCTGTTCTTGATCTCTCATTGCAGGTTGCTGCACCAGATGATAAATCCAGGTGGTGAAAGTGAACGTGAGCCCCCCTCCCTTGGCAAGAATAATCAAGCCCCTAGGCAAGGTATTCAACCCCTGCAGGAGGAGACTTGTAGAGGTGATTGAATGAGGCTCGACCAAACATCATCAACGTGATTTGTTTGCATGCATTGAGCTCGACTGAGGTTTCTGTCGCTCCGTACCACGAGATGACAGTAACACTGCATGAGCAGGGGCTGATAAGCTCGTTTATTATCTCATCCAGATCTGAGCTCTATGTCTTTTAAAAGTCATTTTCCAGAAACTCCTCACCTGCCGGAGTTTTACGACTCTCTGAATTTTCATCCTCTCATTCATGGAGAGCTGCATCTGAAGACTTTTGAGCCCGGCCGTCAAGGCATTGTGATTTCTCGCCTCTTCTGATGCATCTGACCTCCTGAGAGTCAATTCCCCTGCCATCAAAGGGGGATGAAATGTGCAAGCAGAGGCAGCCACTAGTGAGCAGAGGACAATAAAGGTCTTAAATAACTTAACTTGTGCTCATGTGTTAAAAGCCTGCATGGCCTAAACTCCGTGTTGTTTACATGTGGTCACACATTTGAGACAGCAGCGTACACATGACCTTCACTGTGACTCGTGTTTGTGATTGTCAGGAGAGGACAAAGACAGGACACACAACAATGATCTGGAGCTTCCTGTGGAACAAAACGTGTGCACCCTTTCTGGCCACCAAACTGAATACACACACACACACACACACACACACACACACAAGTGTTGACTCAAACTTCAATCTTAGAGACCGTTGGACTATACTGCCATCTACAGGCCATCCAGTGTCATTGATTCTTTTTCCAGTTTGTCCACACAGCTAAAATTGATGCAGGTGGCCCGGCAGTAAATCCTCCCTCCATGAATATTCAATTAAATTCTTCTTGAAGCTGTGTTGATACAGCTTTATGGTCAGTTTGATGGCTGCAGTTTCAAAAGTTAACTTTTAAGTGAACTATATAGTGCAAAATGCTACATTCAGTCGCTTTAATACAGTACAACGCCAGGAAGCAAATTTAATGCACAAGGTGAGAGTGCTTTCAGATATAACCTCTGTCTCCCTCTGCTGGAGGAAGAGGTGAGGTGCACTACAGTGACCACAACCTGCAGTCATCAGGGGCATACTTATGCTCTCTGCAGTGTTCACACCTGTAAAGCCATCCAGCACCCCCCTAATGAGGGGGGCCTAATCCTGTAGCTCCCCCAGCCGGTCATTTACCTGATCGGGACTCAAAGTAACTAAAATTTGAATGCCTTATAAATAAAATGTTTTCATACTGACCCACCATCATTGTTCTGGCACCAGATTAAACTGCATGTTTCCAGACAGAGCTTTGATTTAAATAAAGACCTGACATTTAATTATTGGTGCAACTATGTGGTTTGTGTTTTAATTTGGCAGTTCTCAGCTGTATCTGTCAACTACTGTACTAGTGAGTGTGTTCCAACAGAATTCATTATATATCTATATACAGTATAATAGTCATGTAGTCATGAAGCGTTTCCCTTAAAAGAACAACTATCCACCACTGACCCAACTGAACCACACACAAAAAACTCTTTTAAAACACAAAACCCCAGGCTGAGAGGCAGCCAGTCCAGCAGTCCCCACACCTGAAGCCTCTCGTCCGACACAGGCGCAGGAGCTTTTATGCACTTTAGGCCCGGGTCAGGTGCACCTAATTCAGCAATCAGATGTAGCTCACCTGGGCAGAGCTGGAGAAGACAGGACAGGAAAAGGGACAAACAGCTCGGGGAGCACACACAGACGTAACAAAACATTTTTAAACAGCGTTCAGGTCGAAATGGAAGCTGATAGCTCAAGTTCAAGAGTGTGTTGACCGTCATTATAATCATTTTCCAACGCTTACCTGCCATCAGTGATGGCTCTGATGAACCCATCCTAACGTAGCCATGTTTGTTATGGGACTCCTTGTCTTTTGTATTCAGGCCTTCTCCAAGTCTCAGCTTTTTAGCTCTGAGGAACTCCAGCTATGTTTAAAATTTCTTAATAATAATGATAGAGAATAAATCTGATCAAATCATCTCATGTAAAGTACTTAGTAAATTAAATAGTCAGAGAGAGAACCACAAAAAAGAAACAATTTTCTATATGAACATGTTTATTGGTCTTTAAAAAAAGATCAAAGAATTACAAGAAAATAAGCGGAGATGATGAAAACCTGGTTGTCAACAGGTGAATGTAATACCAACCTGATCTGCATGTTAAAACTTAGAGCCGAGTAAATTCATCTTCCAGAAAGCTTCACATATCACACAGACTCGTGCCTAAACTGGAGAATGAGCGTCTCCTCTTTGTGTTTGTATTGCAGCCTGTGCAGATCACAGCCTGGAGTGTAACACTGACACGTACCAATGCACCGTCCTCCACTATGCTACAATGTGAGAGTTTCACGTGGTAGAGCACTGATTTCTTTATTTTTATTTTTACTGTGCTGTCTTGGGTATTGGCTAAGGCACATTCTGGAGAAACTTTTTTTAAAATCCTATTTGCACTTCAAAGTGAAAAGCTGCAAACAAGTGCCACACAATTTACGAAACGGTTACATGATTTTTAACACATTCAGCCGTACCACTTGGTTCCCCTGATCTACTGCACTAAAAAACAGCTTATAGCACGACATGAAACGACAGAGCGACGGAGGAGACATTCATCACAAATCTGTAAATCGTCAGCGTTTGAGAAGTGTGGCCGCAAGAGCACAATTTCACTGTCCTACATCATTAAAAGCATCATTCGCCATCTCAGGCCAATACGAGTCACAGCCTCACAGAGGTTTGTCTCGTTTCAGTTCATTCGCTGTGACACAACTTTCTTAAATCACTTAGAAAATGCAATAACAGTATTAACAAAGACGAATATTAACATTTGTGTTTTTTCTTTTAAAACGCTGCTTTTACATTAGAGCAGCCAGTGGAACAAACAATTCAACAGTATAGTACCAAAAGTTAACAGTAGTGTAACGACACCCAACACTAACATGTTGACACTGATTACTATTTGCAGCTGTGTTTCTATGCAAGTATCAAGTCCATTTCTCTGATGGTAAAATTACAATAAGCTGGATGTTGACGTCCACTGATGCAGATTTGTATGAAGAATGCAGCGTCTCCTGCAGCTGAGCTCGATGTTGTAAGACTAATCCACTCATGACTGTAGATGGAGGAAGCAGGAAAGAGGTGGCAGTCTGAGGAGATTCATGATAAAATCTTCCCACCATGTCGTTCAGCGAGCATTACTGTGGATGAGAGGGTCCAGCAGAGGGACCCCTCGCTCCAGATACCGGCAGCCATGACGAGGCGTTTGCATAGCTAATCTCTACCCTTATGAGATGTACTTTATACATTTAGTAATGAACAGTGCACGTGGGCAGCTGCAGAACATGATAATGCATTCAAAGCACCTGGATAGCTTCACTGAGGATACAGTAATGGTCGAAGATACAGTATGTTGGACAAAGCTATGACTATCATACAGTATATGTAAATGGATAAATATGTAAAATCAAGTAATAGGCAGAAAGTCGGCACTGCAGTGAAGATGGGAGATGGACGAGGTCAGCTTCAAGTATATTACAGATCATTAAGGGACTGTATACAAATTATTGGGTCGGGGTCAGATCAGGGGAAAGATGTTTATTTTTATTTTTAGTTGAAAAAATACATCTCAAATAATCTTATTCCGTTCTTCTTGTGAGCTTCAAAAATAGTAGTAGCAATAATAAAAGTTTGAATAGTTGCATCAAAAAGATGTTTGGTGGTGGAGCATTTTGCCCTTCGTATATGAGGACAAAAATCTAGTCTTTGTAGCTGGGCTTTATTTTCCTAAACATGATCGGCAAATAGAGCTGATGTGTCAGAAAGCAGAATGACGCAGTTCTTTATGCGTCATTCTTTGTGACTCATCAAACACTATCTCTGCAGGGAGCGTGTCATTTCTTTACTAGCTCACAACAGCTCCCACCTTCCAAATATCCGAATATATAACAGCAGTACAGCAGAACTACAGTCATGTTAAATGTGTTGCAGGACTGGGCAATATATCCAATGAATTTGATTAATTAAAATGTATGTGTTTGCATGACGTGTGAAATGTCTAAATCGGCAATATCAAACTTATTTTCAGTCTAAAAGTAACGTAAACGATAGCTGGCTGCGTTAGCTGTAGTCCCGGAAACTGTAATGTGATTAGCAACATCATACGCACACATGCTGTTTCTCCATTTCGAAGTGAATTTAGCGGTCATCCGGCATCGGACGTCTGAGTGGATCGGACTGAAAAACTCTCAGCACGCTAAACTAAGCTCTGAGTTCGTGTTTGGCAAAGTCAAAGGAGTCGAGCGGTCAGCGTGTGGATTCCACTTTATTCAGTCTGTCTCTACCTGCTGGTTAGCTAACGCTAGCTAACGTCTGCAGACTTGCGTTTTTTAAATTTGCATGAAGGTGATGCAGGCTATTCATTATAAAACATCCAACTATCTTGCACATGAGCTGGAAAAAAATATTTTCGAAATTGTGAATCAGACCCAAGACTGAACAATAACAAGATTTTTTTTTTTTTGGCCATGTTGTCCAACCCTAATGTGTTGAATACATTTAGCCTATAATGCAGGCTGAGCAACTCTTGTCTCAGTCAAAGAAAGCATCCAGATATTAATAATTCTGGGCAGAGCCATGCTTTTTTTTACCTTCGCCACAGCCAAATAATTTTCATACAGTCCCTACAGAGACCTTCCTCCCGTTTGCATTACATGAAGGTGTTTTAATATTTACGCTTCTTTCAGTGGAAGCCACCAACATTTTCCTCCTTTCACAAGCAGCAGCAGGAAAATAATGTGCGCTATCAGCTCAGCTTGCATTGACTATATTGCACTCAGGATGACAGCGATGTGTTCATCAAAACCTTGAAAAGCTTCTAATCAGCATTTCTTTGCACCCCGTTAATCTGTCAACATTCCTGTTTTCACTTTCAGGATAGGAGGTGATTTTGTTTTTCGCGAATGCATCAGCATTCATACAGTGTATCTCTTCTACGCCGTTGACATTCTGTTTATAACTGAATATGAGTTTAAGGTCAGGAAAGACAGCCCGTTCCACAAAGTGATGAAACTCAGCTGCTGCGTACCTGTGGGTGTAACACTTCTAGGGCGGCCATCGTGACCTGAAATAAACTGGTGTGTGTGTGTGTGAGAGAGAGTGTGTGTGTGTGAGAGAGAGAGAGAGGGAGGGAGAGAGGGAGTGTGGAGGGGGGCACTGATGATAATGCTAACATTTGCACTCTCCTCTGCTCCGGTGCACTAATGCTCGTCACCACAGCACCAGCAAACCGGCGTAAAAAGGCCACACAGCGGAGCAGAGCACTTGACTCCCTGCAGCTCACATTGATCGCACGCCTCTCAATATGCAACAGTGACCGACCCAGCACGAAACCCTGCTCCCTCCAACCAGTCCGAGAAGCGTCAAGCACTGAAGCTCACTTAAAAGCTTTCGTATGATTAAAAAGAAGCCCTCTCCAACACTGTTTTGCACGCTTTTGCACACATAAAGCTTAATATTAAGGACACATTAGGTGCTGATGGCTCGTTAACCAAAGGAGGGAGAGAGAGTACAATCTTAAGATGGCAAGGGGAGAGGGGATCATATGCACAGGAGCAGACCATGCCCCTCCCCCTCACTAAGTGCTGCAGAGATGCAAAGGGATGTGTGCGTATGAGTGTATGTGCATAGGAGGAGGGGGGATGGGGAAAAGAAAGTGAGAGTGTGTGTTTATGTGTGAGGCGGCTGCTACAGTTTGATGATGGTTGCAGTTGGAGCAGGGTCAGAGAACGGACAGGGCAGGAAATGGATGGCCAGACCAGGTTTCTGTCTGCTCCACTCTCACTTCATGCATTATCAGCTGGAGGAAGTTGTCACACACATGAATGAGAAAGGGGGTTTAAATTTGCTGCTAATGCTTAGATCTGGTATTGTTTGAGTTTTTTTTATATAAGCTATGCAAAGATTAAAGATTTTTCATCATCAAATCCCCAGAGGATTTATTTATTTAATAACTCCTCGGTAAGAAAGCTCCTCTCTGCCAGGCTGAGGGGGCGGTGATGCTGTCAGAGCCCAGGAGGGGGATCGCCAGGCCCGGTGTAGTATGGTGGGACGAGGGGCGTGGTTTCTCCACCCGCCTCCCAGGATGGGAAAATGTGCTTCTCTTCACGTGTGTCGTGCTTATGAGGTCAGACAGCAGAGTGCACAATGCACTCCTCAGCCGCTGCACCGCGCCGCTACGTGCCAAAGCTCCTCGTGCACAATCTTACACATGCACACACTTGAGTGCACGCAAACATATGTAAAGATATATCTTATGCACACACACATATACGATTCCTCCCTATTTCCCTAAGCTGGGACCAGCCAGCAGCAAGAACAACCATCCATGGCTTTGACCCTGAATCAAACATTGACAGAAAGAGAGGGGGTTGGGGGTGGGAGGGCATAAAAATAGGACAAGTTGTTTTTGTAGAAAAATAGAGGAATTTCCAGAGGCTGATAAAATGTCTTTGGCACTTCTGAAAACACAGCATACATAGAGAAATTGACACCGAGTATAAAAGGCCAAACTAGAAAGCTCTAAAGCCAGAAAAAGCTTCGGATAATCCAAGTTTATCCACATATGAGTCTGGCCAGTCCTGGGTGGATTTGAGCCTGAACAGGCCCGTACTCCACCATCTCCCCGTCCACCGTAATCATGCCTTGTGGAGACATGGGCTCCAGCCGCAGGGCCTTCACCTTCTCGTACACCAGGTGGGGACATCCGCACGCCAAGTGGGCGCCCTTCTCCATGGCGAGGAAAAGGCGCAGAAGGGCGGGGCGGGAAATTCCTGCGGTCACGTAGAACAGATGAATCACCCCGTCGTCTGCCATTGCACCAGGGACTGTCCACAGGTCCTCAGCCAGGTGGGACTGGTAAATAGCCAGCACCAGGACAAAGTCCTCCTCCTTGACCACAGTCCAGCTCTCTGGGACTGGCTGGTCCAGGCCAGGAAGCAGAGAGTCCGCCGGTGCTCTGGTCTTGCCATCGCTCTGGGTCTCGGGTCTCTTGGTGGTGATAGCGTTGTTGGAGGAGTTGGTGATGGTGTTGTGGTTGGAATTTGTGCTTTTGTGATTGTGGCGAGGGTTCTGGTGTGGAGAGGTGTTGGGGATGAGCCGACAGGGCAGGGAGGAGCAGAGTGAGAGGTGCTGAGGTGTGGAGGGAGGGTGGTTGGCCTTCGTGCTCCCCTTTGGAAGTTTTGGTGCCTCCTTGACAGGCAGATACGCTAACCTCCCCTGATAGACTCTGAGGGAGGCCAGACGCACCAGGGTGCCCATCAGGAAGCGGATTGCACCGACATGGCGGTACTTCTCACTCTCGATGTCGACGTCAGCCACGAAGCCCCAGGCCAGGGAGAGGAAGGAGAAGAGGCGCTGCCGAGAGGCCAAGTGGACCGACACCAGGTCCAGGGAGCCAACCAGACCTTTGCACAGCATGAAACCACAGCTCAGTAGTAGCTCCTCGTTCCACGCTGGAGGCGACCTGAGAGATGGTTACACACATCACGAGGAGTCAGAACACTGCATGAGACTGTTATGAATTACTGATGCTGTGCATTAACAACAGGAGTCTGTATATTTATCTATTCTGATTTTCTGAACAGAGTGTACAGAGCCACTAGAAAGTTTGTGAACCCTTTAGAGTTTTCTGTATTTCTGCAGAAATGTGACCAAAAATGTGATTGGATCTTCATAGAAGTCCTAAATTGATTTAATAAAGAGGACCCAGTTAAACATTATTCATTTATTAAATTCTCTGTAGGAAACAGAATGTAAACCTATGGGATTATCAGTTCATTTATAGTAAGTGGAGTCAGGTGTTTCAATCAGTGGGATGACAGTCAGGTGTAAGATTAGCAGTCCCTGTCTGGTCCTCCATGGACATCTCTGCAGATCTCAGACAAAAGGATGTTGATGGTTGATGGCTGGAAAAGGTTACAAAACCATTTCTAAAGAGTCTGGTCTTCAACAATCTAGTGTTAGGAAATTAAACACCATTGTTGCTTTTTCCAAGAGTCCTCCAACAGTCACAAGTCCATCAGACAAACCGTGAACAAGGACGGTGTGTGAGGCAGGATAGCAAGAGGAAAGGCACTACTCTCCAAGAAGAACACGGCCTGTCTATAGTCTGCTAAAGACCAGATGAACCAGAGGGTTATTGAGTTGATGAGATGAGTCCAAAATAGAACTTTTTTTTGCTTTAAATGAGAAGCATCCTGTTTGGTGAAAAAACACTACATTCCAGCATAAGAAAGTAATCCCAACTGTGAAGGCTCTGGTGGTAGTTTCATAGTTTAGGGCTGCTTTTCTATTTGCAATCATCAACAGAACTGTGACTCCTGGACTGCAAACTGTACAGGACAACGTCAGGGTACGCATTCATAAACTGACAACAAAAGCCCGAATTTCTAGATCTTATATCTAAATATAAGAAAACGTGTATTTCCTGAATAAAAATGGACTCAACGACAATGAGTTTCCATCCATGCAAGCGGTTGTGTGAGGCTACACAGTGGTGCTTTGAGCTAAATGCAAACATCAGCATGCTAACATGCTCCCAATCAACACTACCATGTTGTTGTTTGACAGGTATAATATTTATCACGTTCACCATCTTTGTTTAGCATGTTAGCATGCTAACATTTGCTAATTAGTACAGCTGAGCTGAAGGAGGGCATTTGACAACTCTTTAGAAAAGCACTGACAGAAGGTGGAGGAGGGGGCACTTAGACTCAAGACCACAGTATTCTTAAGATAAATTAGTTGGTTTTTTTTGTTTGTTTGATGTTGTGCCCAAAGGTAACCAGCAGATGGAGACGACACCCTGGGCAAGTGCTGGGTCGACCGGTTCCACAGCTGCACTCTGGACTATAATCACTCATAATGTGCAAGTTTCTAAACCCATTACATCACTCCTTTGAGAGTTATCAGCAGCCTGAAATGACCTCTGCTGCACAGAGAAGCAGTTCCAGTCTGCTCCGTCTCTCCTCCCTCCTGAGGAATGATGCCCAGTCAGCCTTTGGCATAATTACACAGTGAGGAGATAAATCGTTCTTTTTTAGGCCGAGGAAATGTCTTCTTTGCTCTCCTCTTCTGCCCCTGGTCCATGCATTTAAATGACTCATTAATGGACGGACTCACTGTGAGTAGTGGTGGACAGAGGCGGCCAGGGCGTTGCCCGAGCCACCTGGTAGAATACCCAGAGGGGTCTGGATGGCCTCTTGCCAGTCCTCTCGCTCCATCAGACCATTTATCACCTGAATAAACAAGAACAAATGCAAAAAGAAATCAGATCATGGTCCTAAATAGAAAGCAAATCCAAATACAGTGAAATATGATACACATTTTTATATGTATTTCTTTTTTCTGCATGTATTGACTGTGTCCAGTGCTTGAAGTGGAAAGTGCTTATGCCAGCACTCCCCTTGTTCACATGTTGCCGTGTGTAATGCAGATAGTTAAGCATTGCATTCAGTATTTCTTCAGTGAATTAAAGATAAAAGGAGATATTGATGTTCACAACATATATGTGTTTAACCAAAAGGACAACCATTTCAGTCATTAAAGCAAAACATAAATGACTGTGTACAGCCGTTAGTTCTTTATATTCCTTAAATCTCTTGATACTTTCTCCTCTCTCTACTTTTGGTGAGTCACACTAACGAAGCACCTCTGCGTCAGCGTGCTCTGTGTCCGGTTGTCCCTCAGGCCATCCACGCTAGCTTTGGCGTGCAGTGCAGTGAAGTCACCAGGCCTGCAACGGAGACCGCTGGATTGTAAGGTTAATGAAATGTCACTCAGACTCGCCAGCGACAAGAGAAAAGCAGAAAAGCAGACTGGGAGCAGGTGGGCATCCAGTTGTGCCCTCTGGCGAATCATTCAGGGCCATTTCGAATCAGCCAGAGAACCTGATGCGGAGACGGCAGAGAGGAGCACCGGCAGCTTGTGAAAAGCGCAAGTGTGTTGGTTTTATGTACCCGCTCACTTCCAGCACTGACTCTTATAATTTCATAAAAACATTAAATAGCATCTATTTAGCTTTTTGTCCTTAAACAACGTGAAGAGGTGTGTTGTAGTTCAGTGTTGTCAAGCAGAGAGCATCATAGAGCTGCCAATGTTAATACACTTATTAGTTTTAAGGAGAAGGTGCAAGAGATATTTTTTTTCTTTTAAAGAGGGAGATCCATCACATGCCAAAAGAAAAAGAAAAAATAATATTCAGCAGCTGTCCAATCACAGACTGGAGGTGGAGCTAATAACCACTTACAAAGCTGGTGGCAGCTAGAGTCTTTCACATTAAATCAGTGTCCTGTGGACGACTTCTGTTGATGGTACTTTTAGTTATATTTGTGATTGACTGGTGGCACTTATGAGAAGCTAAATTATTGTTTTTTTTATGTATGTTTTTAATTCTGACTCAGTGAACACATACATAAAACAGAAATACATATCACAATGTGTACTGCATTTAATTTCATTTCTTTCTTTGATTTGTTTTTAAATCCTCTGTGTTGGCTGTCACATCACTGTGAAACCACAGCAGGCTGTGTGAACTCAAAGCACCTCGAACAGCAGCCCATCTCCAGACATGATAACCAGGGCGTCCCACTGTGACAGGTCCGCCTTCTTCACCAGCTCCCGTGCATGGTTCTGGTGCTCTGACGGGGGAGACGAGAATGAGAGAGACGAAACGGAAAAGGTGGCAAACTGGAGGGCAAAGTGGCAGAATGAAAACAAGGGCAGAGAGAGACACATGCTGCCTTCATGGCCAGCCTCTGGGGTGGGATCAGGGAGATTAGGCAGAAAAGAGATTCAATTTCCCCACACCACATTAGCCCATCCAGTGGCTACTCAACAGCTCCAAGGCAGCTTAGCCTCCATGCAAACATCTGTGGACTGACAACGATCTGCATGTGTGTGTGGGTGCATTCACTGCGTGCATGTGAGTGTTCAGTATATGTATGTATGTGTGTGTGTGTGTGTGTGTGTGTGTGCATCTAAGTGTTGGTTAATGCGCTGGCGAAGGACTGAGCTGTTTGTTCAGCCTAGTTTTATTGGCAGCATCCTTGAGTGGGTCCCTCCGCAGGAGGCCTCTGTGGGCTCGTCCCGCCAGCATTAAAGTCTACAGTCCTACCAGCCGAGACTCCCCAGCGGTGTGTTTGTGTGTGTGTGTGTGTGTGTGTGAGACAGAGAGAGAGAGAGAGAGGAAAGCAGACAGCAAAGAAGTTAGCGAGTATTGATGCACAGCCATCATGAAGGAAATATTTTTCCGCTCCAGCTTCAAGTATTGATCGAGGACAGGAGCGAGATAAAAACAGCTATCCTCTCCTTTCCTTTCACTCTGCTCAACCTCCACCTGTCCCCCCTGCACTCTCCTGCCCCCCCCCAATGCTGGTGCTGCTTGTTTGCTGCGTGCTGAGGAGGCTGGAGGCGGCGATGCATTGCCGTGTTGACAGACACAGGCAGAGGCAGTAACAGCAGCTGCACAGCTGACTCAGCACTTCAAACCTCCGGCTGATGCTTTACTTCCAAGCCGCTTCCTTATTCAAGGGGTCACTGTCAAACACACAACCCAAACCTGAGGTGGCTCGCCATTTTCACATAATCCAGCTGTCGATTCCTCTTTGAGCTGCACAGATTATGGCTGATAGGAATACATGAACACATGCTTGAAATCCTGGATAAATTCCAGTTGTTTCGCTTTAAAAGCAGCATTTTCCTCCTCGTGACACACTCTACTGCCCTCTTCTGAGGTTAACCAGGGTAGAGATAAAGCTCGGTACACTGGATGCTTCATACAGTATGTAAAAGGTACACGCTGACACAAGAGGTGCCTCCATTGGAACTTGTCCTTCCTCAGGCAAAGGCTGTGTGATACATTCATCAAGGAGCTGCGTGCTGGCTAAATGGGCTGTGCCAGTTAATCCACGCATAGTCACTCCTGACTGGCCACCGTATCCGACCACTGAAGGCCCTCAGCGACCCACATTCCCCCGCCCGCCCCTCTGCTCTGCTCCGTTCCTCTTCAACCTGGGTCGACGTCAATAAATACTCTGTCTTTTTTCATCACCGTCCAGCTGCTGACCTTCGTTTAAGCCCCAGGAGTCCGCACAAAAAGCCTGCACGCGCATTAGCAATCTTTCCCAAACAAGCAAACGCGGTTTCTCCTTTTCCTCTTTCCCTGCTGTCATATTCTGCCTCGGTTTGAGCTGCATCAGAGATTCAGGCGCTGATGCCCTGCCAAGCTGATGCTGGAAGAGACAGCTAATTCCTACCTGTCAAACCGTGGGTCCTGTCAAACAAGGCTGGTTGTTGGAGTGGAGGGTGGTGGAAAGTTAAAGCTTGAAGGCTAAACGATGCGCTGTGCATATTTTTCAGTTTTCCATTAAAGCCGCTCCCTGTTTCCCAGCAGCTCGTTGGTATTCAGAGAGGGGTCACTCGGAGTTTAGAGCCTCTGATGACAGTAACCAACACATGACACCGTTTAAGGTCACAAAAAGCCACCAGCAACTCGTACAGAATGTGGAGCAGCTGGGGAGACTGAAACGAGAATTTAATGAGTATCAGTGTATGTGTGTGTATGCATGTGTGTGTGCACATGCAGCTAGTGTGTTTGTGACTACACAAATAATGCATCGCGACTGCAGAGAGCACAATTGCTGCAGAAAATAGAAGTCTGTTTATTCCATAAAGGTTTAATCCCTTCGATCATATTTGATGTCAGGGTGACCTTGGGAAAAGCACCAGCAAAATGCATGAAGAAGGGTCTGAACTTATATGAACTCTACTGACCTGTGATGACGAGTGTGTAGGGAACAGCGGCCTCGGTGAGCATGCCCTGCACGTGCCCAGTGAAGAGCTGGAGAGCCTGGCCGCGACCACTGTGAGGGTTCACCAGTATCATGACTCTGCAAGGCCGACGCACCTCCGTGTACACCACACCTGAGGCAGACGGAGAGGTGGATGTGAGCAGAGGCAAGGACAGAGATGAAGCAAGAGGCCAAGAGGAGGTCCCGTTATGCACGATCAAATGTTTCAAAGAATATATAGAGACAGGCTGGTTCCTCGGGGGGGAAAGCAGCATGAAACAGTAAAGTCATAGGCTGTGACAGCATTCACATAGACAACGCTAAATGTTAATGTGACGTGCTGCTTTCTTCAAGGAGAGAGGGCCAACATTGCTCTCAGTCTGGATCATACTGATTATTAATAGCAATTCTGTCACATTTCATTAATCCCCAAGAGGAAATCCTCCTGTTGCTAATGCCTCACAAGGGAAGACAGAGTAATGAAGTGACTACTCTTTACTGCCCGGGGTCGACAGGCATTCAGCATCTTGCGCGAGGGCACTTTTGCAGAATGGATGTGCTGCTTACCCAGCACTCAACTGCTTTTATGATGATAAAAATTTTAATAATTAGATAGAAAATATAGGCGAGCAGCTAAAGAAGCCTAACAAATCACAGATGTATCTCTATGATGTCTGTTCATGGAATAGTTAGACATTTTGGGAAATAGTTGCCTTCTAGCACAGCTGGTTTAGAAGATTGATACCACTCTCATGTCTGTATGCTAAATATGTAGCTTTAGAGAGGAGCCAGTTAACTTAGCTTAGCATAAAGACTGGAAACAGGTACTCTGGCTCTGTCCAAAAGTTACAAATCCGCCTACCAGCAGCCCTAAAGTTTAATTAACACGTTGTATCTTGTTTGTTTAAACCAGGAAAAGCTGCCAAGCAAACAGTGGAAAGTCTGAAAGGATAGTCTGACGCATAAAACCGTAAATTTACATTTTTGCACTTTGAATTTTGTGCAGATCAAACAAATAAGACATGATGCATTAAAGTGAGTTTAAATGTGCTGGTAGGCAGATTTTGTTACCTGAGGACAGAGCCTGTCTCTGCTCTCTATGCTAAGCTTAGATAGCCAGATGCTAGCAGTCGCTACATATATATACTGTACAAACTAGAGGGTGGTATCAACCTCCTCATCTAACTCTCAGCAGAAAGCGAGTCGGTGTATTTCCTTAAGGTGTGCTGATTAAAAAATGCCTGTGAAGTTAAAACGCATCGATGATGTGATACAGAGCTGAAGCCGTTGAGCAGCGGTTGGATAAAACGGTTTTAATGTGATGTAATGAAGATCTAATTACCTTGTTGCATTAATAGCCATTGGATGACTTTTACCTTAATGAGTAATGAGCAACTTTTCACCTCATCAATCCTCCATTCATTTTGAATTACGCGGGAGGATCGGGTTCATTGTAATACACGCTGCTGCTGAAAGGGTTCGTAGCTTTTTGAAGTGATTGTGCAGAGAAGCTTCCTCTGGAGGTGGATTTTCAGCGGACGCCCTTGACCTTTAAAGCACACACAGACTCACCAGAGGCCATATCGAATGAATCTGAGAGGACAAAAAAATCAAATCCATTTTGGGGTTTGGGGAGGACAGAAACTTCACTATCAATTTCCACCATGATTACTTTGCTGCAGATGACGCTGAAAAAATCACCAGAAGCACAAGATGTGACCGCATTTTGTTCATCGTGTAAATGAACCGAGGGAGATGCAGGAGGGTGGCATGCTTTGTTTGAGTGTTATCCTCTCGACAGTTCGGAGCCTCAATTTCCAGCGACGTGACCCGTGATGCACCGCTGCTGCTGCCGCCGCCCTCTACCTCATTTGGCCCGTGATGACAGGACACGGAGGCAAAAATATCTCAGAGGAAGAGGTGTGAACCCACCTGGAAGAGTGAGGAGAGAGTGCGAAAACACACAGGCACACGGCAAACTCTGCCTCCATTCACCCACACAGGGCGACCATTGTTGTTTTGACTTGTATCAGAGCACAATGTGGCTTTCAGACACAAAAGCTCCTCTCTACACTTCCAGAATACGGTGGAAAGTGGCTTTTGACAGCGGCAGAGCTTTGGATCCAGGTTTTGCACTCAAGTGTGCTGAGCTGAATGGCATTCATTAATAAAGCCACAGACGCCCTCGCAAAGGTCAAACCTAAACAAATACAGATCAGCAGCCTCCTCTTGCAACTTTGACATTGGAGTTCATGCTGCCTGAAGCGCAGGTAAGGGAGCGAAATGTCTTTTTATGTCTTGTCCAGCGCCTTCAGCTGCCAGCACGGCTCCAGATCTCTGAATCGCTGCACACATCTCGGATTTTTTTCAGCAATTCAAACAGAATAATGAATAATAATGTGAAGAGAAGTGGCAATTTAGTCTGATTATCATGCTACAGCTTCAGCCGCCCCGCTGCTTTACTCTGATGGGCTGCACTCAAATCACTTGTCAATCAAAGGAATCCACTTATTACCTCTACTGATTTAAAACACTCAGGAGCTGGAGATCCTCTTAGATCTCCCTTTCTCCTTTGTGTCGTAATTAAGAAACATGATCACAATTTAACACAATGCATGCCGCCACCTTTTTTGATAATTCTTTCATCACACATGATCTTGTCTCTTTAGTCTTATGCTGTAATAAACTGAATATCTTTAGATTTTGGAGTGTTGGTCAGACAACACAAGCAATGACAAGGTGTGACAGTCACAATCACTCACAGTATGGGTGGTTACACTGTGCACAAAGGTTTTATGCTTTATGGGAATGTTCTGACCCACTTATAGTCTGACCCGTGATGCTTGATTATGACATGCGGATAACATACAGTCAGTTTATTGGCTACACCTATCGAAAACAATAAAACCTCCCCGCTGTAAATCCGCTATTCATGAAGCAACTGAGACATGTTTCTAATATTAAGTCTACTACTTGATAAGAATTGTTATTGATTTTTTAAGAACAGGGTGGACAAAACATTAGAAACACCTCTCAGCATAAAAGAATTCAACTGCACGCAAACGCCTCATCCTGTAAACGATCACACATCGAATCAACACGTCTCTAATGAGGCTTCAGCAAACACTAAACATAATGACCTTCATGAGGGGAGGATTTATTATCTTGTTTACGAGACTGCTTTAGTTTTAGCAAGGTGTACCGAATAAACTTTATTCTAATAAAGCATAAAGGCAATCAAAATCTGGAGATCATTAATGACTTTTATCAGGAGACAGCCTTGTTTCAACGTGAGTGACCTGATGTACTGTCACAATGTTTCATAGATACTGCATTGTTTTAAGTGGTCCTAAGCCAAAAACATTCAGGAACCACGGGCCTAAAGGATTTCTTTTAACCATCACAACCAACAGACTCCCAGTATCAAGGCGGCTCAATACTACGTTGATTAAAATCATGATTATTTTTCAATGCAATGCCCCAAAGTTCTGTCTCTGAAAATAGCTTTTTCTCTGAGCTGTGTCTGTGTGACAGGAAGACAGATGCAGGGGGGGGGAATGAGGGTGTATGTGAAACGCGCCAGTGATGTGAAGATACCTGCAGGCGGTGTGTGCATTTCACAGTAACAAGTGGCTAAACACACACACACAGGCAGCCAGGCGACGGACGATGTGTCAGTGCTAACAAGCGCTGAGCTGACAGAGAACAGTTATCATCTCGTTGCCACTAGTGTATCCTGATCGTTGCAAAATGCTAAATAAAGATGCAATGTACCCCTCGGTGTCTCATGCTGCAACACAGGTGGGGTTTGTTAAACCGTGACACCATCCAAGAAAACTCTTGCAGCAGAAACAAATATGTGGGTTCTTCACTGAAAGCTGTCTTGTTCAGGAGCGACTCTATATCCAGACTGGACGTGTCTGCAAACAAGCTGCATTCCCGAGGTCGGGTGAGTGTTTGCTGGAGAGGAGGCCCAACGAGTATGAACACAACTGCCCACTGAGGCATCGCCAGGCTGGGGGGAGGAGAGGGAGGAGGTGGGGGGGTTGCTGACAGGCCATCACAGCCGTGTGTCACAGAGAGGAGGACAAAGGCTCCGGAGGGGCCGAGATGCCGGACCGGAGGGGTGAGAGGTCGCCTGGTGACGCATTTTGGCCCTCCTTCTCAGGGAGCAGAGATCACACACTGACAGACACACACCTGACCCTGCAGCTGCTGGGAAACAGAGTGCAGCTTTCCTCCCTGTCTGCTGCAACTTGTTACCCCAGCACACACTCACGCTCACGTTTCCACTTCTGTAAAGACACCGAAGTCAAGACGATCCACAAACATCACAGCACCTCCTTCCAGCTGTTTGAAGAGGAGGAAAGGATGCAGCCAGTAACAATAAATGCAGTCACTGGTGGGAAAAAGTCAAAGCACGTTACCATCATCTCAGCCCTTTTGCATGCCTCACTGTGGTGGGGAAATACTGTAGCAGACCATTAGCGTGTGCAGGACTGTATCATAGAGTATGCACTTCATTATTAACGGCTCATTCATCCCAATGAAGCTCCAGTGAGAATAAAAACCCAGTGAGACTGGCTGTAAACTGGTGGGGCTACAGCCACCTTCACGTGCTCAGTGTTTATTAACGTTGCGCTTGCGTGGAAGTGCGTCACAGCGATAGCTCTCTGACTGCGGTTGCACTTTTAATCCAACCTTTCCATCTGCAATGCCAGATGAGATGACACGCAATTAACTTCAGGGGTGAACGCACGATAAGGGATTAGTGAATGACGCTGACTTTCACACACCCTCTGCGCCAGGCCGCTATTCTGCACCTATTGCCACGGCATCACTCATTTAGATCGCATCACATATTCCGTTAAATGCCGTATTATTGGCTGGCCTGGATGTGGGATGCTAAAACAAGCGTATAAATTAATGATTTGATCACGTCATGGCTGAGACGCTCAAAAGGAGCGGAGAGGCAAAAGGGAAAATCTGGGATGAGAGACCCTGCAGGGCTGCTAGATGGCTGATCTGGTTTGCAAGTGTGTGTGATCTGAAAACCTCCAAGCTGGAGGTCTTTGATGAGTCCAGGAGGAGGACAGTGACGGGGGTGAGGGGGTGGAGGGGGGCACCCAGTCACCGCTCAGGTTACCATCTGCCTGCCTGCCTCGCATTCAGGCCTGAAACTCAAACTCCTGCTGGCTGCAGACCAGAGGGAGGCTGGATGCTCCCAATCCCGCTGAGTCCAGCCTCTGCCCCTCTTCATCCGCCTCTCTGTGCACGCAGTGTACACCTGGAGGCTGCAACCAGGACGGCGGCCTCATTCCTCGCCTCCATCCAACATTCCTGATTCGTCACTGTCAAGTCAAATATCCGCTTCCTCCTGGCCCTGCTGTGACAGCCCGGGAGCGCACGCCTGCTTCACATTTCACAGAGTTAAATACTTCTTTAAGAGTAGAAGGATGAGTTTGCGCCCTACAATGATAAAACAGGGACCCAAACAGCTTTGTCTGATCATCAGCAAGTAGGCCTATAACCACTTCCTCCCAGATGAGTGATGGAGGTAATTAGCAGCATAAACACTCCTCATATTGCATTCATGTTAATTACTGTCTCATTGTACACTGGAATGGAGCACAGAGGAGCTAATGAGACGGGAAGACAGAGGAACCTGAGGACAGTCTGCATTTTAAACAGAGCGAGACATGATGAGACCTAATTAGATGTAGCTGCTGCGAGGCGGGATGAAAAGCAGGATTTGTTTTGATATGATTTTTCCACCCGTCAACAATAAAGTCTCGGTGGGAATTTGTGGAGTAGGAATAATGAAGCCTGAGCAGCGGCTACACTGTGCTGGCGGAGGATCTGTAGAAAATCCAACTACTTAAATGATCAGTTTTGCGAGTGTGTGTGTGTGTGTGTGTGTGTGTGTGTGTGTGTGTGTGTGTGTGTGTGTGTGTGTGTGTTTACAGCAGGCTCCAGATCCAGGATCATCACTCTCACGCGGCTATTTGAATGAATGAGGCAGCTGGAGTTGCTGCTGGATCACCTTTGGCAGCAGGTAGAGCTGTTAGTGAGAGGGATGTGCGCACCCCCTCCGCCAAACCTGTGTTTGGCAGTAAGAGGATGTGCTGTGGTTTAGGCATCATGTAGGGCTTTTTAAGAGTCAGGTGAGCCGACCTGAAGGTCTGCCTATTGGCTCACTTTGCAGGACTTTCCTCATGCGCAGAAAAGTGAAATCACTGTGATTAGATTCCTGCACACTTCTCGACAGGCTATTTTATCATCTTCACTTCAAAGTGCTATTTGACAACCGCCTCCCTTTGTTACATGCAGCCCTGTGGTTGTTTAGAATATAAAGTTGCATGTTAATCTTTCATCTTTTCCCCCACAGTGCTCACCGTCTCTCCGCGGCGCCTGCAGCGCGGACGCGTCTCTGATGGCACAAGCCCACCTCTCAGCCTCCTGGAGGTTGGCGAGCGGGTCCTGGACCAGCGCGACCCGAAAGCACTGCTCCACTCTCTGTCGGGCCACTCCGGCGCTCATCCAGCGCCTCTTGAACGGGTAGAAATAGGCTGTGAAGTAGGCGCCGACGTCCGCGCTGTCCGGCCCTCTGTACGCCCGGCAGCCCACACAGTCGCTCAAGTTATAGACCACCTTAGTCCGGCCGGGTGACGAGGAGATCCTCTGGATGGTCAAGGCGCTCTCCGTCAAGCTCACCGAGTACCGGACCCTGTCGTTGAGCGTGTCGGTGAACTCCCCGTACAGCACGCCCACGACCCCGTTCCGCTGGCGGGATGGGTCCGGTTCAGAGGCGTCTTTCTCCATCCCGGACGGAGAATGCGACGCGTCCCGCAGGCCGGTGTGCGGATGGCGGTGCGGAGCAGACTCTGATTCTCTGAGCCTGCTGTGGGACCCTTTGAGTGCGATAACAGCAGCTTTCCTAGTTCAGAGTCTCTCCCTAGTGACCGAAAGCGGGAATGGCAGTGATGGAGCTGGAGGAGAGCGCGTCCGACTCTCCCACCGCCCCTGCAGGAAACACTTTGCGCTCTCTCTGAGACCTGTCGTGCAATATTTTAACTTAGAGACTAGTTTCTCATTGCTTGGGCCGATTTGCAGTTATGTAGAGAACAATTCATGAGATGATGAAGATCATGAGATGTGGTCGAAAGTTTATGCTGCTTTTGTGTTTACAGGATGCCACAAGCAGAACTATATAGTTTGTCCATCTTTGACCTGGACATCGGGCCTGGCACTGGAGCGCTGTCCAATATTTGTCCAATAACTCAATTCCCTTGTGTTTGTGTAATTTTGTGCAGGCTATCCGCAATCTCTATCAATTTTTCCATCACGTAATTAGTCCATTAAATATTTAGACACACCGACAGTCTGTGCCCCCTAAATGTCCTCCAAAAGAGATTTTCAGATCATTTGTTGAGTGTGATCCAAATGGTAAGCCTCGGTTATATAACACAGGTCCTTGTGAACCAGTTTAGAGGCCCTTGGACTCCAAACGCAGACTTGAAATTTGTTGTTTTCTTGAATGACAGTTGTGACTTTGTTGTACTTCATTGTAATTCCTCTCACATTATCAGTTTTTGCATTTTTGTCTGCACGTGTCATATTCTTCTGACAATTATCAGTTTTACAATCATTTATATCATACATTTGCATTGTGAAATGACAGCTAAATTAGTAGTGAGTCTAGTATTTATGGAAATACTTTCGCAAACAAAGCGCAAGCACAAATTCAACTTTAACCACACCCAGTCAGTAATCACGTGGGAAATGACGTTTACGGCATATATAATCGTTATCACGCGAGATTTCCTGTCTTGCTCTCTTGTGTTGGCAACATGGAGGACCCATACTAGGAAGCGCTAACTGCAGAATGCCGGTTTTAGATGTTCTGATGAATTTATGTCAAAATATGGAGTTTACTGCTGATGAGCCGCCGTGAACAGGTAATGATATGATGAGGAGTTAATGAGCCCTAAGTGTGCGGAAGTCTGGAGGCGGTTTCATACGGGCTGTGCTAGCTGTTAGCCGTTAGCTGTCCTGTACTCAGGCTGACACGTGCAAGAGGATGGTGGGAAAATGTTAAAAATGGGGTTTTAAGTAGGTGATTTTTAGACAGTCAGACAACATGCATTACATCCACTAGCACGCAGAGTAACACGATCACAATATGATGTTAATTTGCATCGTGTAAATTAAGAGAGACGGACTCACGTGGCCTTCCTTTGGTCACCATCGTATGTCTTTGATTGCGGCACTAATATCTGATTTCATATATTTCAACTTAACAGGCAGCTGTGGCCGATGAGGAACGAGGCTCATCTTCCTGCCAGAGTCTAGGAGGCTAATCATCATCATCGTAATGAAAGGTGAAACTGATGAAGTGCTGTGATGGCTTTTATTCCTCTCTGCAGTGCATATGATGAGTTTGTTATCCCTGTCTGAAAAAACAATTGTGGAAACCAATGGTATCTGACTTGCAGCGGACTGACGTGTGTAGTCACGTGCTGCTCATGGATTATCACTAATAAAATGTGTTGTTGCAGATTCATAGTTCCTGTGTCCCACTTGACATTGACTGCCAGAGGGAAGGCCGAGGAGCATGGTGAAAAGGTTTGTACCGCCCTGCTTCTTGTGATCCACGTTGCCACCGATTCAGTGATTAAAACTGCTGCATAGGAAGTGCCGTCTTATGCGATAACTGACGATTGCTATAGCAATTCTGAGAAATAGTCAACCTTTTTGTCTTTGGTGTGCATAAACTGAATGCTTGGTTGATCTAGATGTAAAATGTCTCCCTCCAGGTCTTGCGCTGCAAAGCAAGACTACAAGACGACACCTGAATGCTGCCATGAGCTGAACAGGTAAATGCTGCAAGTCTGACACCTGATAAAATAAGTCAAGCCAGTGATGATAAAAGTTATCCCTGTCTGAACTTAAGTGTGGAGTCATGGTAACCTGAGGCTTGACTGGAGATGCAGGACCTGTATAGCTTTGACTATTGTTGTTTTTATCACATGAGCCTATCCTGACATGTCTTGATCTCCTTTTTTAACTTTAAGGTGAAATCCATGGAGAAGT
This sequence comes from Chelmon rostratus, assembly GCF_017976325.1. NCBI lineage: Eukaryota > Metazoa > Chordata > Actinopteri > Chaetodontiformes > Chaetodontidae > Chelmon > Chelmon rostratus. The sequence goes on along the minus strand of NC_055674.1, from coordinate 15,182,503 downwards.
GGACAACGCTAGCTTGGCACTGATCCAGAAGTCTGACATCATCGTATAATCCTCAGAGTGATGATAGTATTTGTTTTGTAAGCAAAGTATAAAACCATGTTTGATGTAAAACGTGTTTAATAAATGCAAGAGTTGTACGAAATTCAAGTATTCTGCACATGAAATGTAACATGAATCCTACTGGGAGCACTCAGCATGTGTTGGTCAGTCTGTGTTGAAGGATAATCTGTAAGATTTCTTCTTCAGATTGTCCAAGAAGATCTGCTCTTCCTGGAGGTAGTCACGGTCCTGTGTGCAGGAAAAGACAGTAATGGTGAACAAAAACAAAATTGTATGTGAAATGTTTGGCTTCTACTGGCAGAAGCTGCCATGGTAGCCAACTACAAATGTGTTGAAAAGATGTGTGATTGTGGGTGAGCCACAACATGTTGATATAATTGGGCTCTTTGTTTCATATTCCCATTAAAAGCCTTGACAGTAACAATGTACTTGTGTTCATTTGATTTTATGGAATCTGAAGCGATGAGTGTCTAATAGCCATCTCTCGTGCAGTTGTCTTTACTGTTAGCTTGCTGCAGTGGGTTAATTTGTTAATTGGGACTGATTATGCAGCACTTTCACGCAATGGATTATTGCAAACAAATGGTAATATGCTGATGCATCTGATAGCTGGTATACCAGGATAGTTGTATGTGGTGTAATATACATACACTGTATCTCTGCAGTACTTGCCATCTTTCAGCAAACAGCTTTTTGAAAGTTTGCCACCTTCAGTGACTTCAAGCATTCTTTCACCTTCAGCACAAAGTGTCTTCACTGCTTACCTTTTCTGCAGTGTACTTCCACAGAGCCAGACTAGCCTGAAGAGCCATGGACTGAGAGTTGGCAACTGAAGTAGGAGGAGAAATATTCGGGGTTGATGCCAGCTCTGGGTTTGGAAACGCTGAACCTGAGTCTGAGGATAAAAAACTTTGTTAAACCTAATATTAAATGGGTTTAATTTGTGTAACTAGTTTTTGTTTAATGATAAACTGTGAATGACCAGAATTCCCCTCACCTGGTAAAATGGGTGGAATCATTTGTGATAAAAGGGAAATTGGAGGGTCTTGTCTCAGCCTCTCTTTCTCCTTCTGCAGATGACTTAACCGCATTCGCTCCTGTAACAAGTATTTAGGTGCCACCCCAGTAACCATTTATGTGCTTTTCAAATTTTAACGGTAAATAGAAGCCTAATCTGGAGAGTGAGCTGAAGTGACACACACACACACACCTGGAGGATTCGTTGCTCCTGTTGCCTCAGTCGCTCTGTCTGCGTATGGATATTTGCGAGCCTCGCCTCGTGCTCCGCCTCCACACGTTTTGCCTCCTGCAACGCTCGTTCTCCCTCCTCGTGCTTCTCTGCAGCGAGCTGTACAGAACACAGTGCGGTCAACAATCAAACATGACCTACGGTTCACTCCACTCTGCATGTAGGAGTCTGTGCGGTGTGGATTTACCTTGCTAAAGGCCTCCACCTCGTGGGCTCGTGTCTTGAGTCTCAAGGCCGTGCTGCTTATTCTCTCTTTCTCTCTGTCCAGCTCTTCTCTCAGTCTTTCCAGAGCCTCTCTCTCCTGTGCCACAGCCATCCCCTTTTGTTTCAGCTCCGCGGTTTGAAGCTTTAGGTCAGCTTGTTCCTACAATAGAAACAAAATTACTTTTATTTTGTCCTTTGGGGCCCTGTGTATCTTGGAGCTTAAAAAAACTGACTTTATCAATATACCCCACAACATTTAATGAGGCAGACATAGTCACAACATCAATTCAACTAAAATATCTACTTATAAATGCTACTTAACAGTAGCATTTAAAAAGGAGTAAATCCACAAAGCAAGACTGTTCAAACGTTAAGACGCTTTTTTCTCCATTGTGAAGCTCACCTGCGCCAGACTAATAATGGAGCCCTCTCTCTTCTCCAACAGACTGCTGACCTCCCGCTCAGCCCTCTCGTGCCTCTGCTTCTCCATGGTATGGAAGTGGGCCCACTCAGCTGCCAGCTTCCTCCTCTCGTCTGCACAGTGCTGCATCACTGACTTCTGCTCCTCCAGTAATGCACTCTGATGGAAAGGGGAGATGCATGGAATCATCAAGAAGCGTTTGTCCACTACTTGCACTGATGTGGATGTTCATCAGCCTCACCTTAGCCCTTTCGAGCTCCTCCCTTTCCATGTTGATCTGCATGCTGAGGGTGCGCCGTTCTTCCTCCAGGCCTCTTTGGGTAGACTCTGCCTTGGCCTGCTCTGCTGTCATCTTCCAGCGTTCCTGACAAAAAATGTCATCTTCAGTCCTCGAGAAAGCATCAGTTTTATTTCAGGTGTTTGTTTGTAGGCACTTGTGCTTTACAGCTACTGTATGTCAAAGCAAATGCAGCTAGCCTATAAATAGTCTACTTCTGAAGGCTGGTTCACCCTGACCTTCTCAAGCTGTCTCTGCTGTTCATTGAGCTGAGTGTCCATCCTGGAAATGATTTCCTTGAGGTAAGCTCTCTCCTCCACCATGGATTTCTGCTGCTGAGCCAGCCGGTCCTGCATCACTGAAACATTAGAGAACGACCTTAGCCCACTTGCAATGTGATACCAACTACAGCGTGCTATTAGACAACTTGTTTCTTGACCTATTTGTACAAAGTGTGTGCACGTATGTGTGTGTCTGAGGTACTTCGAAGCTGCTCGTCTCTGTGCCGTGCCCCCTGCTCCAGGCCATGAGCCGTGTGTTCATGTGTGCTCTCCACCCGAGAAGAAAGCTCTCCGAGCCGAGAGGAGAACTGCTCCATCTGCTCAATCACCACTGCGAGAGACCTGGACAAAAGACGCAGACATGCTAGTAGATATTAAATCTCGGATACAGGATACAGGAAATTAGCAATAAAAAAGGAATAATGTTCAATGTTCAAGTAGAATAAAAACAGTCTGCAGTTGTTTGCTCTTGCAACATACTCTATATCATCAAGCGTATAATTATTAGCATAACTTTAACTAGGATTGGTGTCCTTAAAAAACAGCTTACCTGGTCTGAGATGTTGCGCTTGTAACTGCATCAATCTCCTCATCCTTTAATTTCTTCAGTCTCTGCAGCTGGTCTTCATGGTCTTTCTTCATCTCCAAGATAGATTTCCTTGAGGGCAAAGTAGGACAAATACACAGCAAACTAAAGAATCATTGTGGGACGTACTGAGTTATTTTCTGAGCAGGTCTTTTGACATAGGTCGATTCTGGGTATTACTCAGCTAGTTTTATCCAGATAACTCAGTAAACCTGCCTGTTGAATCAGACCCCTGAAGTACAGGAACATTAAACTGCTTTATAGGATATAAAGATTAACTCGAGTGATATTTTCTGTTAATTATATAAAAACAAAGTAGACTAGCTTTACTGATTGCTATGTTATGTATGTACGTATGTATGATATGTATAATATAATGTATATATAATGGAACTAAATGGCAATTGTGCTGCTCAAAGCACCAAAAAATAAATTTGAAAAACTCAGCAGCAATGTCTCTTTCCAGAAATCAAAATATACCCACCAACTGTATCAGTGCGCAGATGGAGGCGTGTAAACATGAACAGTGTCATCCTGAGCTATAATGATAGCTAGCAGTATTGGCTAGCTATAAACTAATCTCCACAAGCTAGCAATGTCAGGAAAAGGTTGAGGGAGTAGATGCACTCCTCCTCCTGCAGAGTGACACAGCTGGCGGCTGGAGTTCAGTAGAAGGAAAACAGTTCCAACGTGAAATTGCTCACAACAAGGTTTGTGGATGATCTTCAGTAATGATTTCTGGAAAGAGACATTGCTGTTGAGTTGTGCAAATGTATTTTTTGGCCCTTTTAGCAACACAAGTTGAGTGTTATCTAGTTTCATTATATTTGAGAAAAGGCAGATGTTTCCAGAACTCACAACACACCAAATGTTTTTTTTTGATTCTGGGTTGAGCTGTCCCTTTAATTATTTTAACTGTTGAACAGAATCAATCTATCACTATAGAAAAGGCTTCCTGGTGTACCTCTGGAGCTCCCTGAGTCTCTCCACTTCACGGTCTCTGTCTTGCTGGGCCTGGGCCAGCTTGCGCTGGTACTGAGATTGCAGCTCTGAGCGTTCCTGCTCCCCCGTTCGTGTTGTTGTGGTCAGGCGTTCCATGAGGTCTTCACACTCCTGCCGCACTTGCGTCTCCCTCTGGGCTGCTGATTCCTCGAGCAGCTTCACACGAGCCCTGGACATACAAAGACATACTTGGAGTGGCGTATGTGTTAAGCAGACAGACACACTGATTGAAGTGCAGTGCAGGGATTTATGCATAATGTATGCGAAACATGTTCACAGGAGCTGCATGTTTGCACGACAGAGTGGGTGCGTGTGGTCTAACTACTTGTGTGCGTTCTCCATGAGCTCCATATCCTGTTTATGCCGCTGCTGGACATTCTCGAGCAACATTTGGCTTTGGTCTCGCTCCAGCTGCAGGGTCTTCACCTGGGCAATAACACAAAGGAGGTTTAGGCTGCACAGGTGCATGGAGGGAAGGTAGTTGTTCCTTACTGAAAATACGGCAGACATACAGCTCTTATGTTTCTCTGCATTAACGTACCTGTCCCTCCAGCTGAATAATGCGAGCCTGTAAAGCTTGATAGTCCCCAGGTTGCTGCTCTTTTTCTTTGAGCCTCTGCGGGACCCCTGCATCCACAACGCCCCCCAGACCCAGCAACTGAGACTGCATCATCTTTAGGAGGAGAGTAAGCAAGTCATGAACAAACCATAAATGCCATTTTGAGTAAATCTGCAAGTAGAGACTTCTATGTTACTAACCTGCTGTTGCAAAAGCAGCTGCTGCAGACTTTCTGCTGAAAGTGTCACCTTTTCAGAAGATAAGGAAGGGATTAAAATAGCCACATGTATGATCTCCCAAATCATGGCAACCTGATTGCAGAAATTACTGATGTGCAAATACCTGTTGTTGGACAGCAGCCGATGTGTTCTGTATTTGGTTTTGCTGTGGGTGTGCTGGAAAGAAAACAACCATCAGTAACAATCATACTGACCTGTTGTTCCAATTAGATATTAAAGAAATGGTGAAAAATGCTCCTGTATCTAAAACTTCTTCAGATTTCCCCAAGATTACCTACACCACATTAAGCCAGGCAGCATAGCAGACATAGGGCTGAGCAATGGCAGCTGTTGCTGGGTTTCATCTGAAGCCTGACTGGACCCTGGGAGCACCCTGGATCCCTTATTGGATGGTAAGTGGCGGGGTTGTGACTGAGGCTGGGGTTGGGCGTGGCTAATGCTAGCAGCAGAGACAGGACCGGGAAGTTGAGGAGGGCAATCTGAGGGATGAGACGAACCACAAGTTTGTTCAAGGTCTGTTTTAGCGGGGAGTGCGGCTGGTGAGGAGGATGTTGAGGTGGAGGGGAGGTAAGGCTGGGGGGCGTGTGGATAGTCTGAAACTATAGAGGGGGAATGTGGTGGAGTTGAAGGGCAGGTGGGAATGGTATCTGTACGAGAGGAGAAGCAGAATGTGATAATTCACTACGATTATGAGCATGACGTGATACAAGGTAGAATGAGGTGTTAGATGTGGGTCTTGTAAGTGTGTAGGCAGAGTTGCTTTGAGAATGATGCTTCCTATGCAATCTGAATTCATCATTTTATATAAAATGTGACTGAAGAGCCGTTATTTGGATGAGTCACTGTGCAACTGAGTTAAATACCTTGCTTTGTCCCCGGCTCTCTGACAGGAGTGGAGTGAGCCGTGGGGCTGGGCTGTCCAAGAAAACTGTTGCTGCACAAAACAAAAGGAGAATGAAACAACAACTGCAAAAAATTGTCACTTACAGGACATGGTTCTAATGGATATACACAGTAAATATCTCACCTGGTGTCCCTGGCAGATGTAAGAGTGTCCTCTCTGCCCCTGGGAGCTTGTGAAGTGACTTGTTTACTGAAAAGAAGAACAAACGATCATTCAGTGCTGAGAAACAAGCTTCTTCTGTCATGCTATTTCTTTGTCGTGTGTGGCTTCCACGCTACCTTATCGACTCCAGATCCACTTCTTCTCCCAGGCCTAAAGAGTCTTCCTGCTTGGACCTTTTTGCCTCAGAGTTTGACACTGACAGAGCCTTCTTCCTGTTCAGCGCTCCTGCTAACCAGTCATCCTCTTCCTCGTCTCTCTTCTGGCTTTTCGAGACCTCCGGCTTTGTTTGTTTGGTGATTTTATCAGTTGGGGCTGAGGTGTCTGCTGCCATTTTTGCAGCAGATGTGGCGTGGCTACCAGCCAGGGCGGGTCTTCTCTCCAGTGAGGGAGACAACGGAGCCTTTGGAGACTCTGCTGAAGCTTTGGTGTCTTTGGCATCACCCTCTAGAAAGGTATGGTCATCGTTTGTCTTGAGGCCTAGCCAGTCAGCAGAGTTGCGGTGTCGAATGGAGGCGGGTTTTGGCTTCCTCTCGGGGGTAGAGGAACTGACGTCCTCTGTAGAAAATCTGATGATTAGAAAAAATTTAGCGTTCACTTTAGCAAAAAAAAGAAAAAAAAGAAAAAGAAACCACCTAGACTGGACTTCACACTCACCTGACAGACTGTCTGCGGGACTGGCGCCCTTCAGGCGTGGATACCAGCGTGGGCTGATAGGAGCCAAATGTGAGGTCATCTTCTAAAAGTGATTCTGGGAAGTGGGAGCATAATTAGCTTTCAAATATTTTATTCTTCCGAAACTCATACTTATGTTTTGCAGAAGGGGCCCAATTACCTTTCACACTGGAGGTCTTCTCTTGTTGCTGCCTCTCTTGAGACTGAGGCTGGTCCTTCCTCTCGCCCTCCAGAGGTTGCTCGAGAAGACGAGGTGAGGTCAAATTCTCCAGAATCTCATCGAGTCTTGTGCGAGCTCTCTGAGGGGGCTCGCTCCTGAGATTACAAAATCATGTTACGAAAGGAAGGCAGGCAGGGAATGTTGTACATGCTTGCAAAAACAGGCAAAGTGAAGGCAAAACTCGGAAGAAAAGAGCAGACATGCCTGATGCTGAAGGATGTTGCTCTGTAAAACACTTGTCAAAGTTTGTTCTTGTTTTTAGCTGCAGCCCAAAGCACTGAAGCAGCAATTATTTATCATTTGAGCACTATAAATAAACACAACAATAGGAGTGAAACAGTAAGAGTGAAAACAAAGCTGTTACCTTTCCTTGTTGGACCAAAATGCAGTATCTTTTTTCTTTGGAGTGTTTTTACTGCTGTCAAATCCCAGAGTGTCCATTAGGTCATCCTGATCTTCATCAAATGCAAGCTCACTTCGATTCTTCTGCGCCTTAGCTGATGGTCAAAGAATATACACACACGTGAGCATGTAGTATGTTAGTGTTTGTCTGAAGTTTGAAAATAAAGAACTCTGGATCATTTAAGGCTCACATGTTTCAGTTTTCAGGATAGGAGATGCTGCAGGAGATGGTGCAGATTTTCCAGGCCTGGCCCGCTGAATGCTGGATTTATTCTTAGGATTGGTTTCATCAGGAAGTAAGTCATCAAGTAGATCAGCCAGGGGATCGTCTAGATCTGAAAAGAGATTCTTTATATACTGCTGCTGGACACGACAGTAAAAGCATCAAGTGGCATCATATATATTATTATGGATACATTTCATTTGTAAATATCACACACAAAAAATGTATGTGTACTGTACATTTAAATGCATTTAATAAAATATTATTTAGTTTAGTTTACTGCATGTGAATACACCTATATATATACCTGTTAATACCAATACAAGATAATAATAATAAGTGGTGGTCTTGCATTGGACAAGGGGTATTTTTTTATACACATTCCCCTTATGTATGTAAATAAGCATGGACAAAATATTAGAAACACCCTTTAATATACGGCTGTGAGCTCTACAAACAGAGGATTTACTGGAGTTGCACTGGGTTGCATTACCTTGCACAGGTGTACCAAATAAACTGTAACTCCTGTGAATAACTAACAATATATTTATTGGACACTTATCTTTGGGTGCTGGGGCTTCTTAAAAACCCATCTAATGTCCAGATTTGTGCATTTGTGTTGGATATTCAACTGTTGACACTTTTTTAGAGTACCTCTCCTGTTCGAACGACTCACAGACACCCATGAAACTACAAACTGATATTATTCAACTACAATGCATAGACCAAACACATATCTGCACTAATGTACCTTTAGTGTGGGGTGTCTGATCAAGACCTTCATCATCACCACCACTGTCTAAACCAATGCAACAGATGGAGAAAAACAAATCAAAGCAATCAGTAAACAGCTGTTGAGCTATATGGAGCTCAGCGTCAGAGGTAGCCTGGACAGGGAGGCTCACTCACCAGAGAGGGTGAACTTCTTGTAGTTATGTGCAGCAGACAAAGGTGCCGAGTTTGGCTTCTTCCCTCCTGTGGTGGGTTCATCTGAGTCAAGAGGGGGAGAGACAGCTCTCTCTGATTGCTGCTATTAATGTAAACTTCAAAGCAGGTAAGAATGTGATGCTAATGATGAGAAAATAATTTATGCAAGAACACTGTGCACTGAATTACCTGCTCCCTCTGGTTTCGCATCACTCTCTAATGTGGAAGAGTCTTTCTTTGGCCATTCATTACTGAACGGCTTCTTTTGTGCAGGAGCTGAACTTGGGTTTTTCTTGGATGCAAAAAGGTCAGCATCCATATCATCCATGTCCTGTACAAGGATAAACAGCAAAGCAACATGCACTGTGGAGTGGACTTCAGACCATGTACAGACAACTGCAAAGCTGAACTTTGTGTCAGTATTTCCACAGTAAATAATGACCTACCTTCATGTTCTTCAGTATGTCATTGGGATCGGCTGCTGAGACATCGGAGTCCTTGGACAGCAAAGAAAAAACATTAACAAAGAGACAATAAAATTATTATACATGTATCTATGTGCCCCATTTCACACCTATGTCCTACATACCTCAGTGTCCCCACCATCCCTCTTCACCTCCTCTGCTAGCATACTGAAGATGTTATCAGTGGCAGAAGAGCTGGACGAGAAAAAATTAATGCAACTCACAAGGAGGAAGGCTTGAAATTTATAATTAATGATATGTAACTCTTGAATTCCTCCAACTTACCGATTCAGTGGTCCGCCGCGAGTTGCTTTCCCCCTCGGTGGGTGTTCTGGTGAGTGAATTGTTGAGAGAAAATGTCAAAACAACATGAAACTTTTACAGTGGTAGCACCATAATGATGATGATGTAAGTGTTAAGTTTAAAAATGCAGAGCTGCTCACTTACTTTTATCATCAAATAAACTGTCCAGCAAATCGTCATCTCCAAATGAAGCTTGGGAAAAGCGTTAGGGGACACACTGTTACACAAGTTTGGGACTTTTACATTTTAAAATGCCATGACTTGCATATATATCTCCTCCACATTCTGATTATAGTGCAGCTCCACTTCTTCTTTTACTCTGTGTCATTAGCATTTTGTAGCATTACAAACTTGTGATTTTAGGCTTCATAAATATAGTTAATTGAAAGTTGATTCCTGCAAAAGCCAAAACAATACAGCAAAGGTCAAATAACACTTGGAGAACCTACTTTTGGATGGTTTGCCCTTCAGCGTTGTAGCCTGCAAACAACAGTGAAACATAATGAGTTACTTTAGATGGATTTGATTAACCTGGCTAACGCAACTCCAGGGTCAACTGCAAAAAGCAAATCAGTTGTATACATATAATGTGATTAAAAACAGGCATTCAACTTTTTCCTGTTTACACTGATGAATCAAAAATCAAAATGTTGATACTGTTTGACTCACCATGTTGAGTCTCTCCCGGTAGCCTTTAATTTGAGAGTAGCTAGCTAGCTAGCCTAGCTAAATCTGATTAGGCGTCTCCTGTCTCCATTGGTTACCACTGTCCCAGCGGTCAGCGTGCATGTTAAGGACACAGCACACGAGTGTAGTTGGTTTTTATGGCTACATATCGCATTGCTCCATGCTTTAACACATTCGCGCTTGGTCGCGACGTTTTCATTTGACAATTGATCAGTTTTACTTGCTGTAGTTAACAATGAAACGAATCACACAGCCGCTACGCACTAACGCTTTATGGCACACATGGACAGAGCTGTTCGTTAGCCATATTGCACACTTACGCTAATTGATTCTTCTAAGACAAACTTTAAGATATCTGTACAAGGTTTAAGCTCTGAGCTGTACATGAAGCAAAAACCAAATCAGAAGCATCTAGCTATGTGTGAGATTTACTGCAGTAGTAACGTTACCACAAGACGCGTACAACCCGGCGCGAGACAGGCACTTCCTGTTTACAGTTCGCGGTGCATTGTGGGAAGTGGAGTTTTTATTTTAGTGTAAACATGTTTTCAGCGAAACATGTCTCTGAAAAGGTGTTTGTTATGGGCTGCGTTTGAAAGATTAAGTTTCTTGTTCTGGACCTTCTTCAGCACCTTATCATGCTTGGTTACTGTCTAAATCTAAGACAGTTTTACCACCAGGTGGCATCAGAGCTCAGAAGATTAGTCAAAGCAAATCAGTACAACAAAACTGAAGAGCTGAATAATTTATCTTCTTACGCCTATGTTTAATTTAGTGAGGTGTAGGCCTGATGTTGCACTCTTAATCAGTACAGTGATAACCCCTGTAAGACGCTTGCTTAAAGTTTGGTGTCTAACACTATTCCTTCTTCTGCTCCTCCTGCTCCATCATCACAAAACAGGCAGTCAGGAGTTGAAGAGTTGGGATCAGACACATGCCCCAACATCACGTGTTGTTTGCTTTTTTCATCATTTTGTTAAAACAGATATTTGTTGCATGACCACAGTGAACAAGCAAACAGTGTGTGTTTATCTTGTTTCCTTGTTGCTATATCAGTGTAGCAGAGCAGACTTGATTGGAGGAAGATGGTCTTTAAGCATCCTTTGTCATGACAAAGTTGTGCAGACAGCATTTCAATTGCTGTCATCTTGATAGATTAAACAGCATAGAAACAACGTCTGATGGACTATATCCGCTCAGTGATGTGTAAACACACATGCAACTGATAATTTGTAGTAATTCTCCTGTGAGAAAGATGCACGGAAATTATATTTTGGGATTTGGGATATGGGATAACTGAGGAGGATTTGTTGTTTCAAGCTCCATATCAATATTTCAGGCTTTGTTTTCATGAGTGCATTAAAGACAGTGAAGCAGAAAATTCACCCCCTTTATTTGATCAAGGCAGAAATTGCTGAAAAATATAACTTTTAATTTTTTAATTTAATTTTATTCACTTTACTGATCCCAAACTGGGAAATTATTCTCTGCATTTCACCCATCACTGTAAACACACACATGCAACATGCAGTGAACACACAGGAGCAGTGGGCTGCTGCACTGATGTGCACTGCGGCACATCAGCCGGCTAATGGAAGGGGAGGGGATTCTCCACCACACCCAAATTTCTCTGCCTGTCTCTGCCTGGGGGGAATCAAGCCGGCCACAAGCCGCTTCTCCAACCTCTAGGCCACGGCTGCCCCCCAATCTCTTTTTAGAGATCAAAGTTGATTGTAAAGCAAAAGTGAAGGCAGAATTGATGTATACTTCCAACACCATTTGCTGTAATTTCAACCTCGATTTCATGTGCAATTTGAAAAATTTATTCTACTCTTTGGAGGCAAAAGACATGCTAACAGCACAGGAAGATGACAGTAACTGTATGCAATTACAGTGGCCTGACGTGAAGTAGAAAATGCTCATTAAACCTTTTTAATATGCCACCAGCAAATCAAAAACAGTTATTCTCTGTGCAAACACAATCTTCATTGACATTTGGAAACACACAACAGCACACAAATGCATTTCATTGCTTTATTTAATCAGTGGGCTTCCCCTGTGAGAACAACCTTTAAGGGATTCACAGAATGGCTCTACCTGCCATACACAATACTATACATGACTTCAGCCCCTATTTCAGTACAAATTAGGTCACTTATGAGATGTTAAGAGATGCTATTCTTTAAGATACATCCTGTCCTCATACATGCGTTTAACACAAGCAAAACCAAAACTTTAAAATCAAAGAAATGACTGTGGCTGGTTTTTATGTGGAGGCACAGAACACGTTTTATCAAACCCTGATCACATCTGTTCTGAAACAGAAAACAATAAAGTAAATTCAGTTTTCATGGTGACTACAGGGCATTTTTCAGGCTTCATCTTCTTGGAATTCACTCAGCTGCTGTTTTCCTGTCTCTGTAATTGACAGCATCTGCAGTACACACAGGGGAAGCCATGATCAAAACGGTCTCATTGTTCTTCTAGCCCACTTAAAAAAAACAAAAGCAAAAAAAAAGCAAAAAAAAAATGGTGGGAGTCTTGGCGTGAGCTGTCAAGTGCACATGAATCAGAATCAGATCAATGAGAAAAAGCAACAAAAAAGATAGCGGGAAATCTCTCCTGTAGTATCTGGGGAAATAAATCTCGATAGCAGAGGCCACTGAAAAGAAGACAAAACAATTCAGGGCTTGTTGCGTCCCACAGTTGTGAAGGAAATACACATCTGTCCACTATTTTTCTGACAATTTGTCCATTTGTTTTATGGTTCTTTCTGAGTCAAACACAGCAAATAACAGAGCTCACCTGATGCTCACCAGACTTGAGATGATTTCCCATTCTGGCCTTAGTTCATGTCTGCAGGGGCGGAGGAGCACAAGGGGAGTAAAAGCCAACATGCAAAGTCATGAATGATGTAGGAAAAAATCATTCACAAAAGAATGAATCACTCTGACTCAGCGGAATACGCTCGCCTCCATGAAAATAATTCAAATAACAAGTGAGTGATAACACACACGCCTGTGACCTGCAGGTACACTATTAAGATTAGTTTACTACCACTACTACAACTACTATTATTATATTAAAATCTATTACAGCTGCATTAAACTATGTGTTTGTAGGGAGGTAATGTATTTATAATGACCCCTCAAGAGATATATTGTTGTTCTGCCCTTGAATCATTTAGTATTAGTGGTGTAGCAGCGAATACTTAAAAGCTAAATGTGGGGCAGGCATCTTAGCTCTTTATGCATCTGTGCCTCTGTAACATGCTCCACTGCTCCACTTTCTCCCCTTGTCTGGAGCCCCTTCTGTAAACCTCCCCTAACACACTGACACACACACACACATCACACACACACACACACACCACATGCACATAATTGTCAATGTCTCTTTGTCTATTTGGATGGTTTCCTGCCCTTCTCTTACTCACTGTGATTCTCAGTTCTGGTGTTTATATGCAGTATTGTAGTTTGAATTCATCAGAGTTAACTCAAGGTTTGTTTAAACTTAGCATTAGCTTGATTTTTTTCCTTTTTTTTGTTGCCAAAAGCAGTTGTATTAAAATCATCTGCACCTCTGGAGGAGCTTTGTCAGGTCTGGGAAAATGACCCTGATGACATCATCGAGGTTATCTCACCTCAGCCCAATACTTCCAGGAATTACATCAGTGTTGGACAGTTCTGCACCTCACGAGTTATGTCTAATGCTGTGAGGTTTCGCAGAATCATCAAATATTTCGCCCTTTTCTGGTGAAAGGCTTATCTCAGCCTGCAGCTTCATAGCAAAAAGCAGCAACAGTTTATTTTACAGGTCCACCTTTTTCCTAATGATTCCCACAGATGGTTTCTGGAAACAACATTATGATTTATATCAAGATGAATAAATAGTGAGAATATAGACAAAGCTCTGAAAAAAGTTGAATTTGTTGTGTTGAGTTTAAAAACAGTTGAGTAATTTCCTTAAAAAAATACTCTATTCAAAGCTATTTATATTTATTTATTTGAACTTTCTTCATATTAGCTCAACTCTGTTCTTTCACACCTGTGCATGTTCAGCTCAGAATTTACAGTTACATGTCAGTTTTGTAAGAAATAATAAAAAAAAAGTGTTTCCCAAATAGTTTTACATACTGGGTTTGGAGTTTACCAGGCAAGGAAACTCTAACATATCAAGTTCCAGGAGGTAGAGCTGGAAGTGCCACATTTTTGTACTAAAGGTCAGGACATGTTGGCCTTCTCCTTGTAGGCGCAATTCGATATCACAGGACTCCTCCTTAAAGCCTCCTTTGGACCTGTAACGCATCTGCTCCGCCTGTTTTCATTGTGTGTGCTTACCCTGCACGCTCGCTGTTGTCATTTTTGGGTTTCTGCTGCTCCATTGCTCTTCATGTATGGCACGTCTTTCTCCACAGCCTCTTTCTGCCTGCGATGGTTGATACATCATACTCAATATTAAATACTCATCATCTATCATCACAGAGTCTTCCAGTGATCTGGAAATCTGGTTTGCTAAAGGATGGGAAAAAATGGAGGTTTTGCTGTTTATTAGCTCATAATTGTGTCAGCTAGCTGTTGCCATGCCGCATGGAGCTGTAGCCACGAGGTATTGTTTGCCATGGCTGTGTGAGTGGCTGAGCAGGGCCGGGGGCTGAGGAGACTGCACTTTGTGTCAATTAGCAGCCATAAACTCAAGAGCTCTGATGCTTTCCCCCCCATTCATCTCTCCATTAAAAAACTGGAATACCCTGTTGTTATGTATCGAGCCACTTAATCCACACGCTGCCGCTCAAGGCGAACCCTAAAATAATCACAGGAGTGATTTCAAATCAATGGTGCAGATGAGTCTCACCCTACCTCCCTCACTCTCCCACACATGAAACAGACATGCACTGTCTCTGTTTGTATGTGCGTTCATATTTGTTGTATGGGTGGAAGTATCTCATGTGAAATTAAAGCTTTTCTCACAAGACTCGAGCTGCTAAATGCATCTTTATTGTCGGGCAATGGAAAATGTAGACTGACTCCAAATCTGAACTGAACCTTAACAAAAAGTTAAACAACTCTCTTATTTCTGCCTTGTAATTGAAGACAGACAGATTTCCTACTGGCTGCCTGTTAAAAACCACAAGAGCCCGCGGTCAGTACTCACGGCTTGATTTTGTTGGAGAATCTCTGCCGCAGGATGAGAGCGATGGTGGTGAGGACCATCATTGTGGTGCACATGGTCACACCCCTAAGGACCTCCTGCCTTCAGGACAGACGGTGGTTTCAGTGCCCTGGGACTTCTCCGCCCATCGAAAGGCTTGAATGGTAAAAGGCAGAGTTTGTGGTGAAACAAGCTTGACTATTCCTGTCTTCCCTCCTGGCTCTCACTCATGATTGGGGAGATTAGCTCAGAGGATTAGCTGGGATCAAGGAGGGGGGGGGTTGGCTCTCGCTGGTAGGACTAGGAGGTAAACAGAGCATGCTGTGTGTTTCTATTCCGAAAGCAAGCCACCTCGTCACTGTGTCGTCAACATGGCGAGCAACATCAACCTCGACATTGTCTTTTTTTTTTTTTTTTGTCAAGAAAGGGCTGCATTTTGTAACAGGGCCTGCTGAAAGTGGCACTTCGCAGCATGGGTTTACAGTAGGGATCAACACACCAATCAAATGACAGTGTATCTGGGTAAAGCTAATTCACCAATGGCCAAGAGCAGAGGTAAAGTTCACCTTTTATGAAAAGAAAGAGCGTAGCAGGATAAATGGAGCCGTTGCAGCAGCTGAGCCAATTATACTTAGCACTGCTGACTCAAGCAGAGAATAAAGGAGCAGTAGGCCAAACGTGCAGAGAGGAAAGGTCCAATGTCGCCAACATGGTGAGCAGAAATGCAGGAGAGTCACTTTAGAGCAGATACAAGTTTAAAATGATGAGCAATGAGCAACACCACAGGGTTTCCTTTGTATTTTTTATTTCAAACGTTGTTAAATACAGATACAAAGGTGAGTCATAATGAAAAAAAGTAAAATCATAACTATTAACTGTTAAAAATGTAAAAAAAAAAATCCTCTTAATATCTCGTAAAGGGGACACAAGTGGATACAGACTGATAAAAGGAGACGTCAGAAAAAACATCACATGATAATTGACACGGCAGTTTCTAGACATGCACATTCGGTCGAAGGCACATCCAAGTCAAATGTGACCTCTTGTTCACTTCTGGGTTCATGTTTTCTTCCTCTTTGCTCTCTCCTTTAAATGGTTTGGTCCTTTACAAGAGTATAAAACAACAAATTAGAGAGCTTTTCCTTCAGGTCTCTCTCTCTCTCTCTCTCTCTCACACACACACACACACACACACACTCACAATTAGCCATGAAAAGGGCACAGTGGCTGCCCTCATGTGGAGAATATGTTCCATAGCCCATGATAATCTCAGATTACTTAAACTGTATTCCCCACGATTTGTCAGAAAACTTGAGTAAAGATACATCGCTTCACTTCAATGGTCAGTACAGTCAACTCATCCGTTTTATGAGGCCGTGGCCTAAAAAAATGGGCGCTCGTGGTCCGACAAACCCAGATTAAAAGCTTCACCCGGTTGCGGTCGAGAGCTTAGTCCAGCCCACTTCCTTGTAGACAGCTGTGATGATGCAGCAGAGGTTAGCCAGGAGTTTGGTCCATGCCGCAGCCACTTCTGTTGTCACAACCTCTGAAAACTCTTCTCCTAGCACTTCCAGTATCAAGCCACTCAGGATCTGGGCAAGACACAGCAAAACACAGTGCTTAAGACATCCCATTGAACGAACAGTTTCACATTTTGGGATGTACACTCATTTAGGGTTAGTTGAGAAGATTGACACCACTCTTGATCTTGTGTGGTTAATATGAAGCTACAGCCAGCAGCTGTTTAGCGTAGCTTAGCATAAAGCCTGGAAACAGGGGGAAACAGCTAGCCTGGCTCTGCTCAAATGTAACAAAATGTGTCTTTCAGAATCTCTAAAGTTCACTCATTAACAGATTATATCTTGTTGGTTAGCAGTTTTGAGAATCATTATCTTGTCAACACGATGTTATCGCTCAAAAAGAGTTTTATTGCCTGATATGTGTCGCAGCCTATCAGAGTGAGCCGAGGTCCTTCGTCTGTCGTTCCTACCTCGGCTCCTCTGAGGCCTCCTCACTGTTTTACTGGACTGTTTGGGTCCAGTAACTGAAAAAGCTGTCAGTAAGTGTTAAACCCAAATCAAAAAGTCCTTTATGATCTCCTCCTCCTTCTGCACTTTATGTGTGCTACTACTACTTTTTTTATTCACACGCATTTTACCTTAAAGTACACAGGCTCCACCTTGTGTCGGAGTGCGTGGGCCCTGCCCACCAGCTTCAGCACCGAGGCCACCTTGTCTGAGTCGTCAAGGCTCTCCACCAGCGTGTTGATGGCGCTCATGACTTTGCGAGCATGCTTCCTAAGCTGGACGCTCCTCTCCAGCTCCTCCGGCTCCTCGATGTGCTTGAAGTCGCTGAAGTACTGCTTGGATGAGGGGAAGTTCACAAACAGCCTGCGAAGGAGGAGAGTTAGACTGCATGAGAGAAACGAGCAGCTGCTGCGAAGCTCCGCTAATCCCATCCCTCTTCAGCCCGCACCAGCTCCATCCTGAAACAACATTCTTCTTTATTTGAGCTGGCAAGATATCATAAGTAAATACTGACATGAGAGTGCTGCATATTTTCACTTTAAGTGTTTGCTTTAAACTACCATCCAGGTCCTGTGTGGCATGTATTCTGTTTATTTGAAAAGAATTTAAAAACTGGAGGGAAAACTTCCAGCTGCAGAGTAAACATGCTGCAAAATAGCTGAATAAGTCTCCTCTCAGACATAAAAGTTAGTAACCACGACAGCTGTAGATCTGTTATTCACACCGTGATGAGTTTGTCAGGTCGTCTCGTCCTCATTGCTCGTGAAGCATCAGATAAAACGTCCATAACAGAGGTTTCTGCTGAAGGTTGATTTAGCTGTGACTATGTGTAGGAGGAACTCTGTTTCATAACTGTTTCAGCTTTAGCTTTGATAATAGTATATAATAATGAGTCTATTTGTATTGTTACAGAAACACTTCACTTGCATCTAAATAGTTTATGCTGTTGGTTATTTACATGCATTTATATACACACCTTTTTTTCCCACGCACCTGTGTATAGCCCTGTCTGTTCTTCACCTTTATTCATCCAGCTTTATTCTTTTTCTTTGTGAGCGCAATGAGAGCAATGAAAAAAGCCCAGTCAAATTCTTTGTATGTGTGCACGCACCTGCCCACTAAAGCTGATTCTGATAAATGCATGTATTAGTTTGCTCAGTGTGATTTCAGTGAAGCTGGTTTAGCGAACAAAGCAAGTGTAGAAAAATTATATCCTTTGCCAATTCAGTTGGCCAATCAGCGTGCTTTATTGACATGACTAACAGGTAAACAGTCTTGCCAAAGTGTGAATGATATTGCAATTCAATAATGATATCAGAAAAAAGAGAAAAGAAAAAATATAATTGATTAAGCAAAATAAAAAAGCAATTTGTTAATTGCCACTCTCGTGCTAAACGTCCAGGATTTATATTATTGATTCTCCCCGGGAACCCTGTGTGATCATGAACTTGTTAAATTTGGGTTTTGCAGAAGCATTAAATGTTAATTATACATCCAGTTATATGCCATTATGTATTTGTTGCTATATTATCCCTCCCTGAGTTGAAATCTCATGACATAAATCATACCTTCTCTACAGAAATCTGGCCTCTGAATTCACACAATCTTCCTGGATACTATATGTGGTAACCCCCTTGTGGGCCTGTTGGCTCAGGTGTCTGACTGGTTCTGTACTGTGGTTCCTGTCATGCCTTTAAAAAAAAAACCCAAAAGAGCCCAGGATCCTGCACCATTTCACAATTTCTAACAAAAGGTGAAATGTGCTAATTAAAGAGGGCGAAGAAGAAAGAAAATGAATGCCACTGCCTACTCAGGCTACCAGGAGCATACCTTTTACTTTGTGGTTGAGAGGGTAATCATTATCATCGCGAAGACAGCTAACATTTCATGTTTCGTGCGGCATAAATATCATATTGTTCACATCTTTGTACGAGTTCCAGGTCCGATATTTCGTCAGCTCTTTCTGAGAAAGAATATTCAGTTCAAAGACATTTTCTTTGATTTCTATCCCTGTTTGACCCCCAAGAGGAGCCTAGAAACTCCCCCTCCCACTGTCTGGGAAGAGGGCCAATGCATCTTGCTGGCTATCTAATCCCGGTGTCCCATCTCCTTCTGTCTCTGCAGCAACTAACACAAAAAGAAGCAAATGGTTTTCTGTTAGCTTTGAAGCATATGGCTGGATGTCAGAGTTTCACTTGTGAATTCAAATGTCTGGAAATGGAGGGAGATTGAAGGTGGTGTCTTAATCTCTCAGATCTGGGTGGAGTGCCTTGGCAAGTCCTGGAGAAAAGTCTTCCTAGTTTCACCGCAAACTAATGAAGAACCGCTGTGTTTAATCTTTCTCTCTTGTAATTGCATGACCTGTGGTTGCATATAAATAGCCTCATTAGTATTTTATATGGTCATTGGAGTCTTAATCCTTCCTTATCTCTTCTTCAAGACTAACCGGAGAGCTGAATCCAGAGAAAGTTTCTCATTTCAGAGCTATAATTTGCTACTTCGGATCTTATCTGTTCCCCTAAAGACAGTTAGTTTGAAGGGTCTAAGTTGACACAGACGCTCAGCAGAGAGACAATATCTGCTCCTCCTGCTGTGAGGGGAATTTTCTACGGGCATTCACAAATGGATCAATGCCCATTCCTGAAATTCCTCAAGGGTGTAGGGTCTTGTGGAAGAATGTAGAGGTGGAAAATAGGGTCAATCTAGTTCAATTCAAGATGTTTTTGATTGAGAGAAGAAAAGTGGGATACTGAAGAGTCAGTGATCTGTAAAAAAAAAAGTACATTATTTTACTGATGGCCAATGTACTTTACACTAGACTCCCTCTCAACTTTCACCTCATTTAGTCATAAAGGATAATAAAGGCCTGCTGGGACTGCCGTTGAATCTTACTTGAAATACTTGAAAGACAATCAAAGTCTTTCCAGGTAACAGCGTGAGCAATGCATAGTCGTAAAAACGAGAAATGTGCAGCAACACCTACAACAACACACATCTCATCCCTTTCAAAGGTCTGACCACTAGCGATGGAGTGGTGCAGCTCTTGGTTGCCTGGTCCTCTATACAGGCATTCAAAACACGGCCTGCTCCAGGGGATGGACCCCTCTGCATGCCAGAGATGTCTGACTGGATAATAATGTTTATCCTTTGCCTCTGCTATTTGAAAAGTAGGATTAAGGGAAAAAAAAGGAGGAGAGGTGAGAATATCACATGCACAAATATGACGGACTGTGTTCCTTTGGACAGCTCATTCAAATGTAGCATCAACTGCATTCTGAGGGGGGATAATCCTGCAGACGGAACCCAGGCTTAAATTGGTTTAGATGATATGTTTGCAGCTTTCTGTGACAGAACAGTATCAGTAGGTCTTGTGACGCCAGCAGGTGCAGTTATTTACTGAGGAGGAAATGCAAATTTGACCTTATCACTAGTGAAGGAATTACAGTTGCAGAAATGAGGAGAAAATTGATGAAAAGTTCCAAAATGCGCTTACAGTGTTGAATGACATGCAAATGCTGATCAGTAAATATACATCCTCTGCCTTCTAATTATATACAGCATTTGTCACCTTTGGCACCTCCAAAAATTCAACCATATAAACCAGGAGAGAAAAACTAAGAAAAAGAAGTACCTGACCAGTATGGCCACCCCAACGTCATCACAGTTCTGGTAGACTTTTGCCCAAGAGTCCTGGATCATCACCTTCTCCTTGTCAGTCAGAGGGCTTGGTTGCTCCAGGTGGTCCACCTCTCCATCTCTCTGCATCCTCTCCATCTGGGAACACAGTTGTGCAGAGTTGAGCACATGCAGAAGGAAGGGCTCTGTTGAGAGTATGAATCTTCAAGATAAACACTGTGTACCTTTTTTTTTTCTTGTTTATGTCCCTTTCTTGCTGAGACAGGAAAGAAAATCCCTTCCCTCCGTATTCCCAGTGAGAATCTTTGCTCTCCACCTCTGAATCTGTGCTGAGCGAGAGTGTGAGTGACGAGCAGGCTGTAAAAACACAAGAAACACACGCAGCGAGTGAGGAGGAGCCTCTGCACGCTCTCTTTTGCACTCTCCCTTCCCTCCCTCCCTCTCTCTCCCGCTTTCTCCCTCTGCCCGCCTCACCTTTGTAGGTGGTGTTTGATGAAAACATGATGAGATGAGGAAACAAATCCTATATAAGAGAGTCAGATATGGAGTGCGTGCAACGTGTGAGCATGGATGCAATGTAAGATTATGACGTTAAAATAAGATAAAGGAGCCCACTCTGACCTTTTTCCTGCATCGTCACCATTGCAGACCATCCAGGAGATTAACCTGTAATAATATTGAATTTTTCACAAAGCCCTGCCGACGTAAATGTAAAAACACTTCTGCTGACTGAGAATTAAACAGCACGACGTCTATCAGAAATGGGGCAACTTGTATCTAATAAGATGCAGGTTATATCGTTCTGTTTTTCTTTTTTCCTCAGGCTGTCCACATACAGTTGTAGCAGCTGTATCAAGAGACTGACACACCTCCCGCTACACTTTTTCAAGGCATGCATTCACCACCTCTGTTGTAGGGGTTATCAGCAGGAATTTGTGTTTTGCTTGTGTTGCCGGCTGAAAACTTGGGAATGTCCCAATTCAAGTTTTATGGCGGGCTGGACCGACAGGGCCAATTAGGCAGGAATCTGTGATTTAACTTTCGAAGGGGAGAAAACAGAAAAGACATCAGATAGTGTAACAAAAGCTGATTGAGGTGACATTAACTGCCTTGCTGGGGGAGTACAGCGACGCACGGACCCATGTTAAACATTGACAGAGTCCTTAAGAGCATACCGTTAACAATCAAGTGGGTGAAAAACCTGGGCTTAAAGTAGACACTTCTCATATTTCCGGGATTGCTGTGTCTCAGATATCTCCAGATATATCCTTTGCAAGCAGTTGTATCATCATCACCAACAGTGATGAGGGTGATGGACAGTTATTATAGTAGAATCACATAGTAAATATTTTAACTTTGGTTAAAGGTGAAACTTTTACAGTCCATCTCAGGCTTTCCCAATTAAAAACATGATCAGAGTAACAAGATTCTCATTGCACAGGTCTATGATTTTCAAACTGGCTGGTCTGGGATCATATAGTTACGGTCAGATTAGGAAGTAGTGGATAAGACAAACAAGGGAACTTGGTTAATGATTGTAGATCAACATGCTCTGTCCGTACTGGTTTCTGTTTCTACATGGGAACCCAAGTACATTTTGCAGTACTTAATGATTATATCTGCTGTCCACACCCAGACTAAAAAAAATCAGACTTAGTTCAAATGAATCATGTTATGTCTTTAATCTGCTCTCCTCTGACAAACAAAGATCTCATGATCTCATTAAGTTACATCCAAGGATGGTAATTCTGCTCAGTAGATCCACGGCTGATGAGCAATGCCATCTAGGGGACAGATGGAGAAATACTGCTCTTAAGGTGCTGTCAGAAATGCTTTTTTTCAGATGGATTAAAATGTGGGCAGTTCATGTAAATACATTTTATGAATTAATTATCTATGAGAAAACCCCCTCTATAAAAAACTAAAATCGCATGATGTCACGTATACACAACATTTTTTTCATATACATAATTACAGAATACATCATTTAAGATGATTGTATCTCATCTAATCGCTGACACTTAAAATGTCATGCAACTATAATGGTTTCATCTATCACCCTGCTCATTATTACAGCAGCAATTACTACTAATTACAACATTATTTCACGTGAACAACATTTTTGAACCAATCCATCATTAAGAAAAAAAAAATTTGCTCCCTAAATAGGGGCTCACACTGACACAACTGTGCCAATTTGGATAATTGTAAAAAGAATATCAAGCACATTAACTATGTATTAAATGTAGCCTGCTTAAACAAACAGGAAATAATTCGACCTTACTTCACAAGAGAAACGAAATCAAATACTTAATGGTTATATTTAAAGCGAATAACACTCACTTTGATCCACAAACAAAGCCCCTTGCGCAAAGCGGAGGCGGCAAGATTGACCCAAAGTGGACCCCGTAGTTCGGAGTGTCACAGTAGGCAGGCTACAGTGATACCAATGTGACAGGTATCAGCCGTTTGTCCGCCAGCGGTCGAATACATTAGTAAAATAAAGGCAGTAGTTGATGTTTATTTTGTAGCTATGCTCTACCTAAGTTTATATAGTTAAAGTAATTTCGTGTAATTAACTCACGTAGCAGGCTAGTGTGCGGTAGGTAGGTTGCTAGCTAGCTAGCTAACGACAGCGTCATAAGAAAATCGGAAACATACGCGGTGGCCGGTAGTTAAACACGGCTGTCGGTGTCGAGCAAATAAAACCACCAGGAGGGCCACGATGAACGTCGCTAAAAGTGGTTACCGCGTCTTTTCCGCAAACTCCTCCGTGGCGTGCACGGAATTGGCGAAGAAGATAACAGAGTAAGCACAGTGCTGCGTTTCTTTCTTTTTCTAACAACGTTAACTGGCTGCTTGTTAATGTTAAAACGACACCTTGTTCCCATACTAGGGCACAACATCCAAAATGTAGTCCCTCAATGACAAACATTTTTTTTAATTATGCGACAAATAATATTTGAAAGCTGGTTATTGGTTAACGTGGGGCATAATGGTATGTTGTGTGACATTGCCCACTGGGAAACGCTTCCAGATGTGTGGTCATGAAGGATCGATGAATGAAGGAAAGGGTAACGTGCTGAATGCGTCGTGTTGGTTTTTGTGTGTCATCATGAACTTACATGTCACAACTGGTGACAGTCCAGCTGTAATGTTGTGCTCTTGTTTCACAGGCGGCTAGGAGTTGAACTGGGGAAGTCTGTGGTCTATCAGGAGTCTAACAGAGGTGAGGGACGCCATTATGGCCTTTATAGGTAAAATAAAAAACGTTGCCAACAGTGGGGACTGATAGTTTGGGATGGCAGGATTTTTATTCTAAGTGAAGATGTCAGACATCTGTCTTATTACTCTTGCAAATAAACTCTATTTCTAAAAAAGGTCTTGGTCCATGTACTGTAATTTAGATGTGCACATCATTATGCACAGCGAACTTGAAATGTGGCTGTTTTACTTTGATTGCACTATGGGATCTCTATAACTTGGGGATCCTGAATTTAAAGGTATGACCAGGTGTCAGAAAGTTTTGAACCGTTTAGAAATGCTGTATGAGTGTCTGTAATTGATGGTGAGTGGTGTGTGCAACGTGAAGGCGGGAAGTTAGGGACATCACAATAAGAAAGTGTTGAAATTAAGACGCAGACTTGCTGCATTTACTGATTGCGTCCACATCTTTGTCTTCACAATAGAAACTAGAGTGGATGTGAAAGAATCTGTTCGTGGACAAACTATCTTCATCATTCAGACCATACCACGGTGAGTAATAGAAAGGCGTGTTATCTGCATTGCAATGGGAATTAAAAATGTAAATATATAATATCTGCATATCTGCACAAATTCACTGCCAAGTCAGATCTTGTAACATGGTTTTTAAGATTATCACTTGCTTAAGTTTACATGTCATTTTATTCTGTGTTCTGTTTTGTTTTCCCACAACCAGAGATGTCAACACAGCCATTATGGAGCTGCTGGTTATGGCCTACGCACTCAAGACCTCTTGTGCCAAGAACATCATTGGAGTCATTCCTTACTTTCCCTACAGCAAACAGTGCAAGATGAGAAAGAGGGGCTCAATAGTGAGCAAGCTGTTAGCTTCAATGTTAGCTAAAGCAGGTAAAGAGAACAAAATGAATGTCAGCCTGTGATTTGTTAAGTCTCTTTATCCCTCGCCATCGTGAGGAAGAAGGCAATCCAATTGTTACTCATCTTTCTTTTTACCCTGAAGGATTAACACACATCATAACCATGGACTTGCATCAGAAGGAGATCCAGGGCTTCTTCAGCTTTCCAGTGGACAACTTGCGAGCCTCCCCTTTCTTGATCCAGTACATCCAAGAGGAGGTGATAATCCCGTTCCAAAGTCTCCTGTGTGTGTTCAAGTGTTGGTAACCCCAACTATTAACCAAATCAATCAACCTGATGTATGAAATGATGACTTCTGTTGTCCTCTGTCTTATCAGATTCCTGATTACAGAAATGCCATCATTGTGGCAAAGTCCCCATCAGCAGCTAAGAGGTAACTAATGGATAAAAACGACAGCACATTTCACTTCTGCTAGTTCTGCCTGCTCTTAGCGTTGTTATGTTGAAATTTTAATGGTCCTAAAATAAAAAACATTACATTTTGCAAGAACATTGAATTCCCATGAAATGTGGTTTATGTTTGTCCCCAATCATGAAAAAGTTGGGACACTATTTAAAAAGCATGTAGTAATCTCCTTTGTACGATCACATGTTCACTAAGTGGTGAACCTCGCTCCACCCTCGCTTGTGAACGACTGAGCCTTTCCAGGATGCTCCTTTCATACCCAATCATGATGCTATCACCTGTTACCAATCAACCTGTTTACCTGTGGAATGATCCAAACAGGTGTTTTTGGAGCGTTCCACATCTTTCCCAGGCTTTAGTTGCTCCTGTCCCAACTTGTTTGAAACGTGTTGCTGCATCAAATTTAGAATTAACACATATTTACTAAAATCAATGAAGCTGATGAGGTGAAACATTAAATATATTGTCTTTGTACTGTTTTCAATTGAGTTAATGTCAGAAAAGATTTGCAAGTTATCACATTCTGTTTAATTTACACAGAGTCCCAACTTTTTTGTAATCAGGGCTGTAGATGCTGAATGTCATGTGTGTGCAATGTGTGTGATAAAGGCTTCTGCCCCCTTTCACCACTGCACACTGACTTTTATCTGTTGTTTTTGTTCAGGGCTCAGTCCTATGCAGAACGCCTACGTTTGGGTCTGGCTGTGATCCACGGCGAGGCTCAGTGTTCAGAGTCGGACATGGCTGACGGAAGACACTCCCCACCATGTGTACGCAACACCACCGGACACACAGGGCTGGAGCTTCCTTGTAAGAACACCCATCTCTGTAGAGTGCTGTGGATGCTTTTCTTTGCGGATTTGTAGGTGCAAAGCTTGATGGATTTTACCAGTAAAGAAAACATATCTCTGTTAATTTCTCACAGTTAGGTGCTTTTTTTTGTCACTACGTTATCAAAACCACCCAAAAATGTCTTATGATTTTTGCTAGTTTAGCTGCTTCACTGCATTCATAACATAAATCCTGCTGACAACCTAATACAGCTCTTACATGCTAACCTGTTACTGAGCTGTAGATTCTGCTGTTTCTCACTCATACCATCAACCATATTCCAAGAAACTGATTTTTTGTGTTACTGCATGTTTTAATTCCACAGATACACCACCTCTACTCATGCTACATCCTCTGCAAGCTGCAACTCCTAACTTACAAAGAGTGACGTGCTTAATAATCATAGACTCACAGTCGCTGCCTGTGTCTCGGCACATACTTTGATTTTAAAATATTTCTTTTTGGTGAGAAATACTAACGTGACTCTGGCATATAGTTTTTAACATATTTGCTGTACGGTGTTAATTCCTGGTAAGGCCATTATATAATAACATCAAATGATTGTGTAATTGGCAAATGACTCCAAAGTATTTGCGTCCAGTATTCACTTTATTATTTAGTAATAATATTTCTATTCTTGTGTTTATATTCTCACCCTTGACTTAAAAAATCCTCCTTTGGACCAATAACTCACAAAATGTTTCAACCAGAAGAAGAATTTGTTTTAGATTTTAACACAACAAGTCTGATTTGTTGATGTGAGTTTTTTTGTAATTTCAGTCGACCTAGCGAGAGGATTTTCCAAGTCTTGGCATCATGTGTTTGTCATGTCAAATATTTGTGCATTTGTGTTAACGTGGTGTTTATTTGTTGGCAATAGCAGGCAAACAACAAGCTCCGTTCCCTGGCATAGAGCTCCCAAGTACGACCGTAAACATGAACTTACACCTGACTATAAAATGATTCCTCTTCAAATGGTTCCTCAAATCGTGCATGTGAAGATAAAGGGTTTGTGTTGCATCTTGTGAAAAAAGACAGTCTGGATTCAGGAGGGGGAGTTAGTGAGAAACGCACAACCGGGGTTGTTAGTGCTAAGACAATCTGCATCAAGTTTTTCAGGCTCTTCAGTTTACAGTCTGCTCTATACTATATGCTACTTGCATGGCATGTTTGACTTGAAACCAAAAGCTCTCATGTTTACTGCTCCTTTCTAAGATTCCAGACAGCTATTTCTACAAGATGGCCAAACCCCTCTTTGTTTTGTTGTGTTCTGATTTTATTTTGAAATCCATAAATCAAACCAGAACCATGCCAAACATTTTTTTTTTCTGTTTTACTTTTTACTTAAATATCTGGACTCATCTTGCCAATCAACACATATTGCACCCATATTAAACCCGCTCTTAAAAACCTGATTAACATTTGGTCATAACTGCATGTGACAATAACCGTGAAGCATGCCTTTGAAACCTAACATCTAATGATGGGAAGAAGAAACTATATGAATGGAATGGTTGGTATGTTTAAGCATTAAAACCAGCCCAAATCAAAGTTTTCATTTTACCTCAGTGCTAATACCATGTTTAAAAGCACAGTTTATTTGATCAGCAATAATAGTATTACTTTTATTACTGTGGTAGAAGTTGCTGGAATGCGAGGCCAGCCTGTTGTTGAAATTTCCCTTTTAGATATTCGAATCCACCTGCAGATCATGCTGATTAATGGGTTTTATCGAAGACATCTTAAATTCATTTCAAGATATCTGACCAAACATTTCTCAGGTAGCTTGTTGCAGTATCTCAGCAAGCTGTGAAAAACGTATGTTCGGGAAGCGTGTGTACTGCTCACAATGCGGCTTTTGCTGTTTTTGGTCAATAGTGATAAAAGTCTGAATGTGACATTGCCAGGTTTTCTGATGCTGTGGGACTCACGGAATTCAGCAACGTGTTCTGCAAGGCATGCTCCTCCTTTTCTCTGCTTCTGTATACTTTTTCCTTTACAATCGGCTTGGCTGGCTGATTGTTTACCAGTTGATTGTTTCCTTATACCCTTTGAATGACTACATTTATGTGCACAACAATACTTCAAATGCAGCTGCGTTTTTTATTTTTATTTTTAGGATTGTGTTACCTTTCAGAAATGTGCTTAATGGGCAATCATTGAAATATTCTACGTTGAATCTAATCCCAGTCTACTTCAACCTCATTCAACATTTATTTATACTCGAGAGATCGTTGAGGGGTGTCCCTCATTTACAATGACATTTAGTCAGTTCCAAAAACAAAGAGAAGACGACAACAAAGAGACACTCACAAACAAAAGGCAATGCCACAGTTATCTGATGAAGCCATTAAAATCTTTCCGATTTGATGGATTAATTAAGAAATTAAAATGCAGTTATGGAACACTCAAACAGCTCAGAAGTGCCCCCAATGACAACTGAAGCTGAATAATTCAATCATATTTGATTTGTTGTTGGTTTAAAAGAAAATGCAGCTGTTGCATCGGCTGTGATTGGCCTGCGAGATGCGATCAGATTATTGTGTGCATGTAAAAGTAGTCGCTGGCAGCAGTGATGTTCGACTGAGGACTGACCCCAGAACATTGGCAAGTGTGTATGAAGAAACCCTCATCAGTGCTTGTCAGCCACTGTTGTCCTGTGTGAAACGAGACTGTCTGGTGGTGCATATTGGTTCATATGCAGACTGCTGCCATATGCCCGCCACAGCCCGGCCTGAGGTTGTGTGTGTCCAGGCGGTTATACATTGCCTTCTGATTGGGTATCCTGGGCAGAAAACCCTGTCATTTGATTTTGCATGGCATGTGCTGTACTAAGTTTGGCATTTGAGTTTAACCTCCTCGGGGTAGGTGGGGTACAATGGGGGGAAACATTTTTAACTTTTGATTGCCATTTTAAATTTAATACAGCGTTGTATTACAAGCTTCAGCAAATCATTTACATCATCCAGTAATGACCCCATAATTAGGGGTGCAAATCTGCCTAAATCACATTTTCTCAACCCATTTTACCCAATCTACTGAGATTTACTTTCGATTAGGTGAAATGCAGTACATGTAACCTCCTTGAAGTGCTCTCACAGGTAATCAGTCCTGCTTTGCTTTGCAGTAATGATGGCCAAGGAGAAACCTCCTATTACTGTAGTCGGAGACGTGGGAGGGAGAATTGCCATTATTGTGGTAAGATGCTGTGAATTCACTTTCTAATAGCCTACATGGTTGAGCTGTCAGTGTCAGCTGCTCTGCCATCTTGTAATTAGTGCTCTCTCGTAGTTCTCATTTGCAGCATGTCAAAGCATTTCAATTGGTTAGAAGTCGTAAATCCATTCATTTACTACCACTGTAAAAGCTCCTTATCACCTACAGTATGGTTCAAAAATGATTTGAGCCAATGTGAGCATAAGTAATTATGTTTCTGAGTCATATTTTCACACCTTAAAGCGAGGCCACGTCATTTTCTAAAGAAGTAATAACACTTTCTTCCTTTTACAAGTTTAATTCATAAGAAGCAAAAAATACTGATGTTAAATTCTGTGAACTTGCAAGTTTTGCTTCTACAGCCTTATTTGGTCTTGTGTGACCTGTAGCTCATGGTGGCTAATGCTAACTTTGGTGGATGTTACTGAGTCAATTCACTGACTTAATGACTAGTAAACTAGGTTTTTGGCATTTCTTGTTAGCTCATAATTCCCATTTGTGGTCACATAATGTTGTTCAGGTTCCTGCCAATATCCTAAGATACTCAGTTATAGTTATATAGTTGTGATTGTTTTTCTGTTTGTCTTTCTTCTTCCAGGATGACATTATAGATGATGTAGGGGACTTTGTTGCAGCGGCAGAGATCCTGAAAGAGAGAGGAGCCTATAAGATTTACATCATGGCCACACACGGCTTGCTGTCCGCCGATGCTCCACGCCTCATAGAGGAATCCGCCATTGATGAGGTGAGGACACCTCAACTTGTTTACAAAAAAAAAAGTGTCTCGTCTCATATTTATGTTTAATCAGCTGAAGTCATTACTGTTGAGTTTGACTGAAACCTGTTATGTCATACCTGTTAAATACCAATAAGGAAGCAAAAGGAGAAGTAACAAGGGAAGAAAAAGACTGAAGCCAGTGTAAAATGTGGCTGTTCATTAGTTCTCATTTATTCTTTATGGACACAGTGTGGGAGAAAATACTTCCTCTGAGTGCAAGCTCAACTGTTGTGACATGAAATTAGCTGTTACTAGAACAAGGAAAGGGTCGTGACAACCTGCAGTTGCATACAGTATCTGTCAGGTATTAGTTTCTATTTTCAGTTCCTCCTAACTATCCAGGATTCAGAAAACTGTAGTTACAGTTTAGTTTAAATTTAGCTTGTATGTTTCTAAACATATTTGGGTTTATTATATCTACTTTTGAGCATGTTAACGTATTACTTGCAGTCCCAGTGTCTCCTCCAAACTCCTGTAAGCATCTATCCTGGCTGTTTTTCTCGTTGCAGAAATGAGTGCACAGCAGGCTGGTTTTAATAAAACATCAGTGCCTCGAGGTCCCTTGTGACCAAAGTGTAGCTCTCATCTGCGCCACATCAGCTTTTTTAAAAAGTCAGCCAGACAAGAAGCTGTACTTGATTAAAGTGGAAACACGGTCTTTGTGCCTGTTCGCCCCTCAGGTGGTGGTGACCAACACAGTCCCCCATGAAGTACAGAAGCTACAGTGCCCCAAAATCAAGACTGTGGACGTCAGCATGATATTGGCCGAGGCCATCCGCCGCATCCACAACGGGGAGTCCATGGCCTACTTGTTCCGCAACATCACCGTGGACGACTAGAGAGTGTCAGAGAGAGAGAGCTGAGGTGGGTCTGATAGTGACCGAGGGCACTCCCAAAAAAAACATGCTAATGTCATGTTCCATGTTTGTCAGGATTACTTGTATCCTAATTCATTTAAAGAAACTGAAATTCTAAGAATTAGCCAGTTATTTAACTTCTTATCAAAAAGATGTTGTAAAGATGTATTTGTTCGGCTGAGGTGAGAATTGCATCTTGTTCTTGCAGAGGCAGGATGATGAAAGAGCAAACACTTTGACTTTGAGCTTTGATGCATTCAGTCATATTTCGAGGCCTCCGTCTCCGTCTCGCTGCTGTAGATTTTCCAACTTGAACAAAAGATGCTTTGTATTTAAAAGTTATTTTGTCATACACTGCGGTACCTCATCTAATGACTGAGCTCCACCTGCAAAAAGAGAAGAGATAAACGCCTCCAGTAACAGGACTTTGTGCTTTAACAACCATATCCAGATGCCCTTACTGGCCCCTCACGTTCACGGCAGCTCAGCACTGTGATTTCTTTCCATTAAGTGGGGCGTGTTGTTTCCGGCCACATAGATAACACTGGGCAAACTCTTGCTTATTGGTGCCCAAACTATATTTTTATGCAGCTTTTTTTGCACCATTTTTGGGAATGTTTGGATGTGTGGTGAACTGTCCAAAGTCACACAATAAGTTTTTGCAGAAATGAATGGGTCGCCATTTAATACTGTATTTATTAGGGGGTCAGTTCAACTAAAGTACACAATATTTTCCTACTTAACCATAACAATATCTAGCCATGAAGATAGTTAAGGCCTGATGTGGTTTTGGGAAATCTGTGTCTGTGACTTCTGCTGTAACTGCAGCACAATGGACGCTAATGTAATTTCATTTATGGCGCTCAAGGCATCACTACACCTGATGCCCTGAGCCACATGGACATTATTTCTGGAAAGTATTATTATTTCTGGAAAGTATTTAACAGATTTGAACGCCACAAGTTAAATTCCGCACACGTCCATTGTATGTGCACCTGTAACAGATGTTCAACAGTGTGTGGTTACACACAGCAGTAAGGGGGAAATGTTTAGTTCACTTATTTAGATGAGCCGACCCTTTAGTATACCATACAGCTTTCTAGCAGTATACTGAACATGCTTAGTCCAATATTGTGCTTATTTTAACAGTCTGATGGTAATTGATAGTGTCATCACTGTGCATATGAATTACGTTGAGAGCTAAAAATACGACACCTTTGTTTCTGCCAATTAACTACAAATACTGAACACTGATGCTGTTTTCCAAAGCAGAGCAAAGGTTTTCTTTACACATTTTCTGTGAGTTAATGTTGGTTTGTTATTTGGACCCTGCCTTCACAGTGAACCTCCTGCTTGATTTTCCTTGCTGTCAGTCACATTTGCTCACTTTTTGGCCCTCTGAGTTAGACTTTTGGACAGTAGGGCTCATGTATACAGCTCTTTAGAGCAGCCAGCTTCGAGGGCTTGAGACTGACAAGATGAAAAAATTGACCCATGCTTTGGGTGCATTACTCCATAATGACAGCTTTGACAAAATTCATTATGGTGTGCTAGCTGAGTTATTTTTTGTACTGTGTAAAGTGAATGGAGACCGATGGCTGCCTGAAAGACAGGACATGTGCAGTAAACAAATGTCCAGAAGTAATGTGAAATATGTGCATTTTTAAGGAAATTGGCAAAAAAAACATGCAGAAACACCATTATGGTCTTGATGTGTGTCCACAAATTCTGGTGGTGTTTCCTCATTAAAAACTCATGGACACTCACTAATTTGAACATGTGCACTTTTTTTGCTCCCTGAGTAAGTTTTGAAGTGACGCTTTAGGAGTGTATTTCTATGCCGGTTGAGCCTTTTGCTCAGGGAAATATACTTTATATGCCGACACACAGTTATTTCTTAGATTGTTTTTGATGCTTTGTTCCTGTTTCACATGTTGAAAAACGTTTGAGAGAATGTCTTCCATACAGCAGTACTGTACATCTTTGCTTTTTACCACTCAGTTTTGTTTTAGGTACTGTATTTCTCCTGATGTGCTAATGCACGGGTGTTTGACAGCTAGATAGTGTTGTGTTGGCACAAAGTTGGAGGTTGTCCTTATCAAATACTGTTGCTTTGCTCAAATTGTATGTGTCATTTGTGTATTTCATGGCGTCTACTCTGTGTCCCCTGTTCTCCTGACCTGTCTGTGATGCTGAGGATGCATCATTTAGACACTAACACCCCTCTGTCTCGCTCTACAGCGTTTGTCAACGTGTATGAAAATAAAACAGTTGCCTCTCGTTTTGCCTCGTGTCTACCATAAAAGAAATCACATTATTGTGCTTTGGTGAATGACTCTATGGGTACAAGACCTCGCTGGCAGTGCACAGCATGTACAGTTTATTTTATTAGGTTATAGGTTGGAATAGGTATCTTGTTCTAAGTGTGTCCTAAACCAGTATCTTTCTGTAAAGTCTATATTAAAATGTAGATATTTTGCATTAACTTGACAGAAGACAATAATTTGAATCTTTACACACAAAGTGGATATGCTGTACAGGATTATATGATCACATTTCTTTTATCGACACAATCAAAAGCAAAGATACTGTAATGCAGCTGTATTGGATCATTTCCTCTTTATGCTGGATGTTGTGAATCAAACTTCTGTTGGCTTATCTGTACATCTGCAGATTTTTGATGAATGTAGCTGAAAAGTTGGTGATTAGCAGAGTAAGGGATAATACAGACATTAAAAACGGCATTGGCGTGTGAGAAGGTTTACCTCTAACGCAGATGTACAGCACTACAGTGTGCACTGTTGTTTTGTAATTGTTGGCCCGTCTGTTCCACAAAACACCCGATGTAGTGACAGTCAGAGATCCTGTACTTGTTCACAACTACTCAGGTATCAGTTCAACACTGAGGAGCTTTGACCAAGTCTAGGAGCAGAGACAAACATGGCGGCACTTCTCATTTATGGTAGAAGTCTAAACTGCCGTAATGACAAATTAGGCTTCAATCAGTGTCAAAAACAAATCTGGTAACTACATGTTAAAATAACATGGTAGTAAAAGAGTTAGTTGCTAGGTTTACATTTCCTAAAGCCTACCTACAACCTGCATGGAAAGTTTAGTTCGCACCTGAGCTTTCAAAGAGGATGACCTGCCTCCTGGTCCGTCCGTGTGCTGAAAAAGACGAGCTTGTGTGCCGCTGCGAACCGGCTGAAGATAGCTGTGAGCTTAAACGGGACACAAAGAGGAACCAGAGATCTGATAATCACCGGTCACTTCCTTGTCTGATTCTGGGGAAACAATGCACCTTTTCTCTGGACGTTTTTGGAAAGAGGAAACAAACCTTGTTCTCGCCTTCTCTGGGCCTGTTGAACAAGTCAGGAAATTGTGTTAAGTGTACACATGAAGGTCTCAAAGAGCGCATCGAAACGTCCAGAACAAATAAACTGATCAATTTAACCAGTCGTCGTGTTTCATGGCAGGCGGAAAGGTTGCATTTTTACTAAATATTAGTCTAATAGTGTTTACAAGTATCTGCAGTATCCTATCATCTTATACCACAAAACACAGGAGAAAACACAATAGGATGTACAGTACATATGAGGTACATACAATATACATCCAAATTCATTTTCGTGTTCGTTACATAGTCTGTAGAATTTTTGAACTTCCTGCATTGCAGTGGTCAGTGGATACAGATGCTGAATTACCATTTACAGGGTTTTTGGTTCCCTTATAATCTCATTTTGGTGACACCCTGACCCTGTTTGCCTGTTTGTAATAACCACTAGAGGGCAGTACAACACAGAACAGAAAGCTCACGGAATTGATTCGTGTGTGTGTGTGTGTGTGTGTCCATGTATTACTCACATTGTCTCTCATAATGCCAATCGTTAAATTTTAGGACGAACACTTCTGTTAAGGTTAGGCTTAGGCAGGTAGTGGCTATTATGGCCATGGTTTAACTTTGCAGGAAATTAATGTAAGTCAATGTAATGTCCCCAGAAGTGATGGAAACACAACTGTGTTAAAGCAATGCAATTACTTTATTTCACCAGCGCAACCCACTCAATAACAGTACAGCTTTTTGAAACATCCATGTGAATCAACAGCAGTCTCTGAGATGTAGAAGTTCTTGTTTTTCAGTCTTTTTAAAACTTGCATTTCTGGTCAGACCAGCACTCAAGAAAACAAGACGGCAACATGTCAACCCAATACATCTCGGAGTGGGATTATAGTCATTTAATACACCGTTTAAATAGCAAGCGTGCTCTCGCAGACCATGTGCTACTTACACTTTAAACCGTTTTCTAAATACCTAGCAGCCAATTAGCAGTCGTTATTCCATTCACATTCACAGACTTTACAATGTGGTGTCCTCTGTCAGCCCATGTAAACTTGATTTTACTTTCATTGTATTTCAGGTTGGGCAATAACTCACCCTGATAACATCTGGATTCTCCAATGTCTATTTCTCCCCTACACACACTTCCTTTTTGTCTGTTTTGTCATGTCAAGAAAGGTCACATCAGTACAAAATGACTGAACAAGCAGCAAAATATGCTTATTAGCATGTAGAGAGTGGATGACGCAAGCAGTGTGAACAGAGATATACTGTTGGAAAACTTTTATTTACCTTAAAATGAGCACTGAAAAAGAACATGAAACATCATCTTGATCTTTGTACTGTCATGGCGAAAAGAAAATGCCATTTAAATTCTCAGAGGCGTAGTGCAGGTATGTACAGATTTGAAGAGGACGCCGGCAGTTGTCCAATAAGGCAAACTCCCATTGAAAAATGATGCAACGAGAGAAAGAAAAACACCAGCAAGTATGCAATGCAAAGTAATGGTTTACATGTTCACACCAAGTGCACACTGAGGTTTTGCAGAGCAGCGTTTCAAGACAGGCTGCACAAGAGCTCACAACATAACGCTGCTGTTAAAATAAACATACAAAGTTCTCCTTGTTCACTTTATTCAGAAAACTTATCTAGTGTAAACAGACTTTTGCATAAATACTCATCACTTCACAGTTGTTGCACTTTTTTTTTTTTTACCAGCATCACAAAGACAAAAAAAATGAAACATCAGATATAGATTTGAGAGAAAGCTGTAGATAAGATTCATAGCGCTGCCTCTGCACTGTCACGGTTTATTACATTTTAACATTCACAGTAAGTGGTGTCTGTGCGCTTTTTCCTTCACTGTTCAAACTGTTGTTCAGCCACATTCTTCCATGTGTTTAAGGTGGTGTCTGCTTTCATCGCTGTAGCGTCTCTGCGCTGGTTCGATGCTGTCACACCTCATAAAGAGGGGGAATTGACCGACTCAGTGTTTGATTCGCATCTTGACACATTTAACGCAGTCTCTTGGTGTGCGTCTCCCCGCCAACAAAGCCCTTTCAGTCTCTTTTTGGGCAGTTTGCTCTCAGCCTCTCTCGGTGCTGTTGCCCCTCCGAGCAGCTCCACATCATTATGAGATGAGGCAGCTGTTGGTCTTGTTCATAGGAGGCCGTTTGGTGCTCTCGTTGGGGAAGGTTTCCCGTCGCCAGCACAGCGCTGGACTGAGCCAGCTGGGCAGGTTGGCCTGCTGGAGCAGCTCCCTGAAAGCCTCCAGCACGTTGACGTTGTCTTTGGCGGAGGACTCCAGGAAGCTGTGGTTCCAGCCCAGCTCCACCGTGGACAGCACGTCCTCGCTGGACACCTGGCGCTCGTCGTGGCGGTCTATCTTGTTGCCTATCACCACAATAGGCGTGTACTTGTCCTCTTTGACCTCCAGGATCTCCTCTCGCAGACTCTTGACCGCCTCCAGGGACTCGGGGTCATCCACGGCGTAGACCAGGGCGAAGGCGTCGCTGTTCTGGATGGAGAGCTTACGCATGGCGGGGAAGGAGTAGCTGCCGCTGGTGTCCATGATGTTGATGGTGACTTTGACGCCCCTCACCTCGTACTCCTTCCTGTGGAGCTCCTCCACCGTGCGCCGGTGCTTGGGCTCAAAGGTGTCTTTGAGGAAGCGTTGGATGAGGGCCGTCTTCCCCACTCCAGCTGCTCCCAAAAACACCAGACGCACCTCCATCTTCTCCTTCACTTCAAAAGACATGTTGAGTTTCTGATGCTCTTTCTCTCCAGAACACGAATGCAAGAGTCCCTGCCGCGTCCTTTATTCTCTTCTTCTCTGCCTTGTCTGGAAGCTGGTTTTGATGTCAGTGATGGAGCTGGGTGGAGTTGTGTTGGAGAGGATAGCAGATGAATGTGCCTGTCAGGCTGCACTCTGTATTTATGTTCACACAGAGCTCCTGCCCCCTTCTGCTCCCAGCCAATCAGGAGAGGGCAGTATCTCCCTCGCTCTCTGAACTTACAGCAGCCAATCACAGACACTCATGCAAATCAAGTACAGTAAGAGAATCAAATGGGGGACAGAAGTGATTTTACTTGGTTTTCTCAGTGGGCAATGCAGAAAAGATTTCCATCCAGGATCCACTCTTGCTGTTACAGTCTGTGTAATAAACCAATAATCAATGAATCCTTCATCTATTCTTTAGTGATGAATGCATTTTGCTTGTAAATCTCAAGTTACGGTAGTTGATTAAATGTGCAGATGTTTCAACACATGCTTTCATTTTGACTTTCAGATCATTAAAGAAGCGAGAGAGGCTTTTAAAGCAACATCATAGCATCTGCATCACATCTGCATCACATCTGCATATTGTAACATTCTACTGCATAATCAAAAGCTTTTTTGTTTCTATCAATATTAAAATTAAAGAGAAAGAGAGAGAGAGAAGGGGCTCATTTAGCTGCTGCTCTGATCATCTTCATGATGTGATCTGTACATTGAGCTACTGCAGCAAATAGACTGTA
Source organism: Chelmon rostratus (assembly GCF_017976325.1). Taxonomy (NCBI): domain Eukaryota; kingdom Metazoa; phylum Chordata; class Actinopteri; order Chaetodontiformes; family Chaetodontidae; genus Chelmon; species Chelmon rostratus. The sequence continues at coordinate 15,144,760 of NC_055674.1, read as the reverse complement.
GCAGCATTTTCTGGCCCAAAATTAATATAGAGACTAAATAGACTTTGGTGAAATTTATATTTTCTCTAGTTTTATTGCTTTTTTAAGCGATCTCAAATGAGTTCAGTCGTTTTATTCACATGACATGAATCCTCTTAATTCTGGTGTTCATAATGAAAAAGATCATATACTTTAGAGCAGCCTTAAGTGGACTGCACAGACCAGCACAGTATTAGGGGTCACTTTAAAGTGAGGCTGTAAATTGCTACTTCAAGGCTGATCTCAGGTCATTCTGGTTTCAGAGCAGATGTATTGTCATTGGACCTGTTTTTTTTTCCCTCCTGACAAATTATCACAAAGGGTGACGTCTGAATCTCGTCGTGTGAAACTCTGCTCGCATGTCCGCGGCTGAGGAGGCGGGGACAGACGTTCTGTTCCTGGACATTTGACAAGCATGTCACTGTTTGAAACCTGTTTGACGCAGCTATTTTCGTTACAGATGGTTAACCTCTATTAAAAAAAGAGCGTGTTCGATATCATTGTCTACGCAGCGCTCCCAGGATTCAAATGTCAACTGTGTGGGAAGCTCTATGGTCTGGATTCAAGTAGAAAAATAATATACTACACTTATCATTATCATGCTCAGATCTCACATCTCTGTGCCCAGACTTTGTCACTTGTTGCTATGATACCACCAAATCCATTACCTCAGCTGAAAGGGATTTCTGAGTAGAAATGTGCACCTTATTAGAGCTGTCATTCATTACTCTAAGTCCAACTGTTCACACAGGAGGCTGGTTATGACCCGTAATGAGGTACATTAGCTAATTAGGCAAATGAAAAGCCCATTTCATCTCAGCACATCTCACTGGTCTAACACCCTCTTTATGTGATAGGTCATATTTTAATGTAGCCATCTCAAAAGCTGTTTCGACACCTCAGGTACATTATCTGAAGATTTTTACACCTGAGTCCCTCTTGGATCATGTCTGGGCCACGAGTGTGTATTTAAACTGATTACACCCTCGCGTGTGTGCACCTGTGCTCGTTATTCTATTACAGATGTGTGGAAATTTTTTATTTTCTGCTGAGAGCACAAATCTTGTTTTTTTGCAGTAATGCAGCACAGCCCATTTGAAAATACAGCGTTTGTGTCAGTCCCAATTTAAGTGCAACTCTGGAGCTTACTGTCATGTGCTGCATTTCCCTCTGTGAGGGACTTTGCCATATTAACTCCGGCTTTCTGACCTTTGCTTCCAAAACTGGTCTGAAACTAAAGCTCAAGGCCCCAAAGCAATTCAAGTCCACCTCTCTGCTTCATGTCCGTAAACGCAGCAGCAAGACGGCGCCAACACGAGAGCCCGTATGTTTCATTCAGCTGCTCATTCTTAGCATTAGCACGCTGAACATGGTTAACAATGCACCTGCTGAACATCAGCCACTGTGAGTGAGCCCTGTCACCTGGAAATGACATTTATATATATATATATATATATATATACAAATAACTTGCAGCAGCAAATATGTTATGAAGAGAACATAATGCCGTTTTCTGTTAACATAACAAGGAAACGCTTTTAATAAACAAACCTGGCAATTTGCAAAAATGTAGATTTTTTTAACACTATGATGTTTACTGACAATGCATTTCGTTCATTTTCTGCCAAAATAGGTAATCTTGCAGTACACTGCCCTCTCCTCCAGGCGGTGATCATCTAAAAAATATGTAGTATTAGTCTAATGTTAGCATTGTTAGCGTTTAGCTCAAAGCAACGCTGTGCAGCACCGCAGGGCCACGTGCACGGCTAGTCTTGTTCTAACATGTTTTTGGTCCATTTCTCATTGAGAGATTTTCATTTCATGATACCTTCATGAACACTGAGTTCCTCTTTTTACAGTTTTGTTCAGAGAAATTGTCCCAGCCGTAGGGAGTGGTGTGAGCTGCAGCGTGGTGGTGCAGTACTGAGCTGCTGGTCACCCTCACTGGCTCGGAGGTGTAACTCTGGGCTGACGGCTGGCTCCGGTAATTGCAGGGACGCGCTGTTCTCAGACAGCAAGGTGTTTCACTGGGTCACAGAGGAAGGGAACACTCTCTCAGGACTCACCAGTGACTTACGAAAGACAAATGATGACGAGGGGAGGGATGTTTATTCTGTGTACATGCGGTTTGTTCAGCAGCGTCCTAAGAAAAACACACAGAAACGGACGGATCGAGTTTCAGGAGATGGTACCAGATGACATTTGCTTAAAGGTGGGGTGAGTCATTCTGGAGAATTGTTGATATTGCCATCTCTCCGTCTTCACAACACGACTTCACGTTTACATGCCAGGTTCCCTCCACCGCCCCTTGTCTGGTGCAGGAGCATGGCCGCCACCTTTGGTGATTGGCTGGAATAGCGCTGTGTTGCCCGGCCCATTTACAGAGCCGGGCTTGTGTGCAAAAACCAGGACGTGCAGCTAGCCGACCGTGAGGAGAACTTGATTTGGAAATTCAGTGGCTATCAGCTGTCTTTCTCCAGAATGACCTTGAAGTTATGCAACAGTGTTTGATAACCCTATGCAGGAGCAGGCGCAGAGCTGCAGGACTGCTCATTACGACAAGATGGAAATGATGATAATTACTGCAGTTTATGCATTGGAAGCGTTGTTTGTGTCTGTGTGTGTTTATTCTGCCGGGTGGGCTGATTTGAGCGGTAGCCCGGCCCGTCAGTCAAACAGTCACTGCATGTTAGCATGACATGTGGCGGAGAGAACGTGCAGCTCTGTCACACTCGGTTGCTGCTGCGCTGCAAACCTGTACTCAGGTGAAAAGGCCATGAGTCTGAACTTGGGATGTCAAAGTTTGCACTGCATGCAGGGATTTAGAGTGCGAAACAAACGGCTCCTAATAATTGTTAATATGGGAGTGTCTCAGACGAGACCTACTTCTTCTGTGGCATAAATAAACACAGACGTACGGCAAGCTGACCCAGAAACACTGCGCCGTGCTGTAAAGTCATTTGCAGCTGAGCTAAGTGGGCAATTTAAGGGCTCTGCAGTGGAGGATGTGATGAAGTCCGAACAGACACGGGGTCTGCACTCTTTGTTTGCCCATGGAGTAAAGGCGAGGCCAATAGGCTATTAATCTCATAGACACCACTAACTGTGTATAAGTAGAGCAGAACAGTATGGATTGTTCTTATTTATTTGCACCACAAACAGCAGAATTTAATTGGCTGATTACGACGCCACATGTCCAACATCTATGTTAAACATAAAAAACCAAACTGTTTCTCCCGTGAACAGCGGCAGGGTTTCAGGCTGCGCTGGTGTGACTTCAATGGACTGTCTCATTATTTTGGCGGGGATGATGATTACCTGACATAGATGTGACACAGTTGTCGGATTCTGCGGGCTGCTCCATCATCCTTCTCGCTCAAGAAACGGCGTGAAATGGTTTGGACGAGGGAGCGATCAGAACTTAAAGCCACTGCTTTACCATCAATCAACTTCGGTGAGTTTCAGCCAAGCGTGGACGCAAATTAGGTTTGTATTACTTCAGGATTTTGGCTTTAAGCCATAGCACCGCAGCACACACATGACTCAGGAGGCAGCTTGAGGTTGTTTTGACACAAAAAGGTGCCTGCAAATGCTTGAACTTTTCCGTTTATATCTCAACTTGTTCTCATATTTTTCCTCTTATCATTACAGACTTCTCTTTACGTGTGTGTGAACAAGACGTACGGCAGAAAACCGACTAACACCAGCCCACTGATTTCTTATCCTGTCTCTGTGTTAATCCATCCTTCCATCCTAATCCATCCTTTTCATTCAGTGGCTTTGTGACTCTGGACAGAACGAGAGCGCACATGCAGGTCACTCTCACCAGTGTGTGTTCAAACCTCCTCCCTCCCAAGTTTTGGCTACAGGTCCTCTGACAGTGGCCTTTGGCTCTGGAACATCATGTCCTGGATAATGAGAGGTGTGGTGGCGATGGTGGGGGCAGGAACAACAGCAGATAGCCGGTGGAGCCTGGTCTCATTACACCTCGCTGCAGTTGAAGGCGTTCTCTCTGTCATGAGTTTGAAGGCTCCACCTGTCATGTAGTTCATTCTAAATGGAGAGATTTAGACTAAACTATTTAAATGTATTTTTTTCACCTTATATCTTCATGTTATAAGAATCGAGTCACCACAACAGAGCCTAGTGTCCTCTTTCATTTGACTTTTTCTGGGTCAGCAGGCAGTGTCTTTTCTGTGTTGTGGTTCACAGTGATCGAAGAAGAGCCTTTGCGTGCATCAGAGGTGTGCAGCACTGACAGGCCGTCAGAAAAGGCCAGCGAGGTGGGAGACGCATAAGAGCACATATTTATTCAGAAAATCCCATGATGAAGCGAAAAACATTTTGGACTGGGTGTACGAGGACTTTGTTATGCAACCTGTGGCCTCGAAGGTGGGGGGTGGGGGGCAGCTGGGTGAGAGTCATCGAAAAGCAGCAGCTATTTATTTTAGGTTTGTGTGAAATGGCAGGTAGGTATGATGTACAGTGTCCTTTTTCATGCAGACGCTCAGCTTACACTCAGTCACAAGATATATATGAAGTGGAAAAAGAGACATGTTTAAGTAAGTAGAGAAAAGAAATGTCGAGCATCTGGGAGGAAGGAACACAACACACATCAGATACCTGTATTCTCTCTGCGCCTCGAGTGCATCACTTTGTACCACCAGGGTAAGCTGTCCTGATGGCTTTAGAATAATTATAATAAATACATCATTCGTAATACTACTGCATTATTAGTCTTGGGTTGCCAGGTTGTGAAATAACAGTTTAAGGTGTGTTCATCCTCCTCCAGGAGGAAATGTTCTCTTATTAGCTCTTTAATGAACGGACCACTTATTTTCTGAAAGAGATCTGCAAAGCAGATTTAAAATTATTAACATGTTTTCCATTTTTATAATGTGCAGATGACTCACCAGCTTTTGCTTAATGAAGATGAAGATGAGGATAGTGTATTTTTTTCCCCACATCCTGGCAACCACCGGATCCTCTATTAATGGCTTTAACTGACGTGTTATGCAAGTTTTGAAAAAAAAAAAGTAGGAGAATTCTCTAAATTCAGGAACTTTGTCCTAAAAACCACCACTGGACATTATCATTGTTTACATCAGTCCAAAAGCAGCTAGTGAATATGAATATACCATCTCTACACAATAAGAAGTGTGCCACAGGTGCACCGTGCAAGCCTGGCCATGAAATTACCAAAAGTGCATTTGGCACACCCCAGAAGCGCTGGGCTGGCTGAACTTGCAATCTGTTCTGCGCTGGCGGGATTCATGAAAACAGAGCCATAACAGAGCTTCTCACATACCCTCGAAGACCGTTGCAGATGTTACGTGCTCCTCTGCGCTCATTACTGCGAGGTTAAGGGCTCCCTAGCCTGCTTTCAGTTGTTGTCCAAAGCATCGGGGAGCGGTCTGCAGCAAGCGCCTCTTTAATTTGAACAGCGGTTTTCTGGTTTCTGTCTGGAGGCTCGATGATTCTGCACTTGGTTTTTACTTTCCTCGGCGAGAGGAGTAATGTATCGAGGAGTTTCTCTGTTAAACAAGATAAGTGCGGCTGCTCTGCACCTCAGTGACACCTCCAGCGTCGTTATCTCTTTAAATAAATGTTATTATTGTTTAGCAGAGCACTGCTATCTCTCCCCCAATGATTGGACATTACGGTATTATGCTGTTGGTGAGCGTTAAAGACGGAGGCCCAAGGGGCAGCACGTGTAATTGGATTTCTCAAAATTGTGTTTTTATTTTCAGAATATCACATCAGAGCGACTCAGAGGTGAAAACATGCAATTATATTCATGGATATTTTTTTTCTCTGGGTACATTCGTTGGAGCGTGAAGTCAGAGTTGTTGCTATCCATATTTATTGCTGTTCATTTCTTTATTTCTTTTTTTTTACTTGACCCAATTTTACATTTCAAACTGTTGCACACAGAGGTGTGCGCAGAAACTTCTTGCCCTTATATTGGTGGCTCAGTATGTTTGTGCTCCCTGCAGAATGTTGTGGGGTTGTGTCAGGTGAGGTTTGTTGGTGGTGGAGGTGTGACTGCTTCCTGGTTTCTGGATACTGTCCATATACCGGACAGCCAAGGAACACTGAGACAGATTAAGATGTGACAAAACAAGGCAAACATCCTCATCCTCGGCACATTTAGGATGATAAATTGACCGTGCACTAAACCCCATCCCCCTCAGCTACTGTTGCTACACCTATCAAGCAGTCCGTACAGCACATGGTAACAGTGGCATATTTACCACTCTAAATCTGCAGCTATTTTTGCAACAATGGGTTTCCGATTTCACTCAGACTCTTGCTGAAGTCAGTCGGGAAAAGGGCGAAAACACCCTTTCCATCGAGAGAAGCCTTCAGCCTTCAGACTTTCATTTCTGCTGCCACCGTTGTTTTTGATGGAAGACAACGCCTGTGTGGAGCTGCCAGCAGTTCCTCAAACATGACCTGAAGCTAGGCCATGTGCAAAGGTCGATAAGCAACTTTGTTCTTGTGTGGAAAGCATGGCCATAGTTCAAGCATTATAGTAGAGCCTGTAAAAAATATATCATGAAAACGTTATTTTTTTTCTGAAAAGCATGAGTGCTTACTCTAAATAGGAAAAACATACTTGGACAAGAAAGCTTCACAGGATTGAAGCATGAAGGCTAATCAATGACGATGGCAAACTTAATATGATCTAACGCAAGTTATATAGTCCTGAGTCTATTCAGTCCAACGGGAGAGGACGACATGAGGACAGACTATGAGCTAGTCTTTCGCCCCATTGTCACTGAACCAAATACTGGACCCATTTTACACAAGCCACATGTCTCCCCAACATTCTGACACCATAAAGGCATTTTTTAAGAGAGGAGAAAGTTAACTTTGTTGGACATCTGTCTTTCATCTGGAGATCTGGAGAGAGCACATTAGGATAGCCGACAAAAACGAGCGGCAGAATGAGGAGAAAACATTGCATTTGTGCCTTGTGTTGTATTGTTTTGACATGGACAAGCAATAGTTGTAGAGTTAAAAATGTGCAACCGGGGGGGCACACACACTTAAGAGACAGGAAGTGCATACCATTTCATGAAATTGCTGCAGCTTGTAATGCACCATGTCTTGTTATAGAGGCTTTACCACAAACCACTGCACAATAAAAAACAAAACAAGCAGACGTAATGTTTCTTGTGATCATATTATTCTGAAACATGACATACCAAGCTGTTCTTTCTCTGCCTTTTGATTCCCACCACCATTTTCATTATTCTGATGAAGTTAATAAGAGTGCAGTGCATGCAAATTAAGTGTGGAATCAGCTCGCAAAAATGTCTGGCAGCCACCAAGATGAATAAGAGAGAGGAAGATGGTCAGGATTTGGCAGCACCACTCCATCCAGTTCGCTTGTTTTCCATGAATACCGTCCGCCTCTGTGTGTGTGTATGTGTCTGAGCTGAGCTGGGCGTGGCTACCTGCTCCCTCTTGCTGCAGCCCACCTGCACACCTGAGGTTCATCAAATAATCAGCTCCTGCAGTGTACAAACCCCAGCTCTTCACTTCAGCCCTAGCCTGATTGTCTGGTTGTCTGTCCGTTGTGGTGCTCTGCAGAGGGAGCAGGTCCTCGTCCACGGAGTCAACCATGTTGCTTTGCCATGTTTCTGCAGTTGCCCTGAATGGTGTACTGACAGTGTACAGACTTGATATGCATGGTCTGAATCATGCACTGAAGTGATTTCATTGGGTCTGCATGGCTACCTGTCACGCAGGAGCAAAGTTCCCTATAGGGCAAGTTTAATGCATGTGTCAGACTGCTCTTAACAGAGGATCTGAGGAGTCTTTCAAGACAATCCACTAAGAACTACCTGATCTTCAGCTCTGCCAGAAAAATCCTTATAAGCTAAGTACATTTCCTGGGTTGGCACTGCATAGGGCAGTATTAATTAATGACTGTAGTGATCAGTGTGCTGCATCGCTGTCAAAACACTCATGCTTGAGGATGTTAGAAGCTGTCTTTATGCAGGCTTTTATGAAGCCCAGGCCAGCTCTCAGTCAGTGTCTAGGATTCAGATTCATTCTAGGACAGAGCAAACTTTCTTTTATCATGAGTTGCATGTTTTTTTCTGCTGACCTCTGCTTACCGCAAAACTGGAAGGATTTGGAGCATCATGCTGCAAACCAACCAGAGTCGACAGTTTGAGGAGATGGTTGAGAATATGGTGGCCACAACCTCTAAAAAACTTTTTTTTTTTATTATTGTCATGGCTGCCTCCCAGCTGCTGATCATTACCATGGAGACTAGAGTCGGCACTGTTGTGATCCAACTTATCTGGTCAAACTTATGCAACATGCTGCTTTCGGGGAATGTTGACTAATAAATCCCACCTCTCGAGGGAATCGCTGAGAATTGCTACAGAGAGGTCTGTTTTCCGCCTTTAAGCGTATTCTGCCCCGTGCAAGATAAACATACCCTCTTGTTTGTTGTTTCGAGGCCCTGAGTTGGTGTCGTGCCTCTCAAGACCTTGTTCAAGGTGATAACTTCAGGCATTCTGCAACCTTGGTGAAATTTGCATCAGCGTGACTGAAATGGAGGAAGACACTCACTCACTCACTCACACACACACACACACACACACACACCACATGTTTTCTTATCTTATTTTATTTTTCTATATTTCTAATCTCTGTACACTATGGTCAAATAATAAGATTGATATTATTATTATTATTATTATTAATGTCAGTAAGGATTTCCATTCCTGTATATGTGTATTGAACTAGTAGCATTAGTATTAGTATTTGAAGTGCTAAAGAAAAATATATAAACAGACTTCTGAGAAGGGGCATTTTATTATAAAAATGTTTATAATCGAATAAAAATGAAACTCTTCTGAAATGTACTCAAGTAACATTTCATAATCAGGCTGTGGCTCAGGAGGTAGAGCAGTCGTCCACTTATGAGTGAGCCATGGTGTGTGTGTGTGTGTGTGTGAATGGTTACATAAATACAGTCCATTCCCCATAATACTGGGTAAATAATTTATTTAATTATGTTAATTGTTGGCTCATTTCTACATTTCATAATTTATTCCATAAGGCCTCTTTTTTTGTTCAACACTTCCACCTCTGGGTTTAGTACGACACTTTAAAGCTCCGTGATGACTCTCCGCTGTTTGTACACAGAGCTGATTGTGTAGGATCAGCAATGACATGCTCCTCCTCACCAGTCATTGAGTTCAACTACGCTGAGCTCTCGCCTGATTTTCCAGCATGGGTCCTAATGTTCGTGAGCACACACACTCCATCTCTGACTCCACACACACACACTGCACTCTGTCTCCGAGGCGGAAGTGTGAAAACTCTTAAGCGTCGTGAAGCTCGTGGAGAAGGCGTCGTGGCTTGTGTCTGTGTTTGGGTTTTGAGGCACATGGCCTGTAGCTTTGTTTGACTGTGTAATGCGGCGAGATAATGGATGGTAATGTGACCAGCGACGTCAACCAATGGGACGACTGGAGACTTCTGTGGACGCAGCACACCTGGTTTGCATCTGATGGTGTTACGCAGGGTGAAGCAGCAGCTTTGATATTTGCTCATGACTGCACGGGTTGTGCTAATCTTAGAGTGTTTGTTTTCAAACAGATGCTCATGCAAAACCTTCCAGCCAATCATTTTTCTGAATGCACCCCGTCCACTGCATCCAAATCCAGAGTTCATGACGCGCCCCTGAAGCCGTTTGATTAAAGTTTGGGCCTGAACAGCATCACAACACTATGATCCCTGATATGTGTGAGAACGTATTATTTTATCATTTGTCTTATGGATCCTTGTCTGCACCGAACATGAAGTTTCACCTCAGCAGACCTTGAGATGAGATAAAGATCAAAACCATCTTAACAGATGAATAATTGTTTGTTACCTTGGCAACAGCTTGGGCACGTACCAAAAATAAATATACACTGCATCAATACATGTTTGCATTGCGTTCAGTAAACACAGTTAGAAATACTGCACAGTTACAATTACCATACCATGATGCAGCATGTACAATAAAACAGAATAAAAATACATCAAAACCAAACAACTGACAGTGAAATGGCACAATTTGAACGCTCGCACTGCAAAGAAGGTGGAAAAATCTGAATTATAATTCACTCATAATTCTAAATGTCTTTAAATTCATAGAAATATATACATATACAACTGTCCCCTTGCCTAATCATGGAATCATAATGTGCTGTAGATACTTAAAACCAATAGAGTGGTGAGGTGCTATAAGACAAACATAACACAGTAATAACAAAGCATTGCCAAAGGAAGCTAAATAAAGTGACACATTACTCTTTATTGAGCTCTGCATGAATCACACACAGTAAACAGTATATGTATATATAGTTTAATACAGCTGTTTATCTATTACATATTGTTTCTTTCACACGTTTGCCAGTGTTTTTTTTAAGTGTATTGGTGGTTGTTTGTACTGTATGTGTTGACAGTGCTCAGCATCCACAGACGGAAGAATGTGAGGGCATCAGAGTGAAGAGGAGGAGCCTGAACAACCACGGTTACATAAAATAATTGGAAGGTTATATAACTGTTCAATGTTTGATGCTAGATTTTTTTTTATGGCTCTCCTGCGGCAGAGCTCCACTTTCGCTGTCAATTAAAAACATTTACTGATTGCAGGTTAGCTTTCGTCTTCCCACTTGCACGTCGGAATCGTCGCTGTGACTCATAAAGTAGTGCCTACAGTCACTGTCAGGGTTTGTTTAGTTGAATCGGGGTACATTAGAGGAGCGGGTGCATTAACACGCTTGAACAGCGTTTGATTAAAAAGGTTTCGTCATGAACCTTTTTCACAGGGTAAAAGAGGTGACGTACCTGACATACCTGACCTGAAACATGACAAAACGCTGCTCAGCCCTATAGTCTGATTCAGTGTGTTCAGTCTCCTGTGACTCTGTGTCAGTAGCACAACACCATGCACGTACACCAAATGGTTCAAGAACAGCCATCAGTTTACTTTGGGTGTGCCTTGGATGGGCGTTTTAGGCTCATCTTTACTGGTATGGGGTTAATAGTGGAAACCTTCAATATTTTAAATCACATTTGACAAAAAAACAACACAATATGCCTCAAATTATAGAAACTTTTGCCAATGCCAATGACATTTGCCTAAATAAGTAAATTTCCCAGTCATTATAAACCATTTTAATACCACATACATGTATTTCTCTATCTCTCTACATCATAATAAACTATAAAAATGTGATATTTAGAAGTTATGATGTGAGACAAACGGCCGGACGACTCCGTTTGCTGTCTGCCTGAACTCTCCTTTAGCATTTCATAAGTATCCTATGTGGGTCAAGGCAATCAGAATTGTCCATTTTATTAATATTAGCAACAGATATAGCCAATATGCATGTGTTGAATGACCCACCAAGGCTGATTTGTGTCTGTTATTCGTTGCTGTTTTGTTCTTTGGTCAGTTCTTCTTTTTCTCTTTGCTGATCCTGTACCTGTTTCAGCCATAACCACATAATAGAAGGTCAAAAAATACAGTTCTCTAAAGAAAAGTCTCCTCCTGCTTTCTTTTAATGAAAGCCAGGCTGTTTTATAACTAGTTAGAAACTCCTTCGTGTTGCATGACTTAATTGGTTATTTGAATGTCAGAGCGATGTTCGTGTGGGATGATGAATGTGTCACTTAAGATCCAATTTTCCAACAACGTATATATATACTGCATGTGTGAAAAAGCAAATAAAGCAAACGGAGGCCTAGGTAACAGCTCCACTGCTCAAGGACATACAAGTGAATGATTCTGAGAATCCATTTTCTCTCACGTGAGAATAAGGCTAAGGAGGAGCTGTGAACTCGGGTCTGGGTTCGTGCGGTCGTGTGACTATTATCACGTCATCAAATCTTGCCACTTTAGCGGCTGGGGACACGTGCACCCCTGAGCTGCCTGCATATAAATTGAAAGCTGAAAGTATATGTGACTAACAGAGCGATGCGGCCAGCAATAATGATGATAACAGTTATTGCTGACGATTTGTTGCACGTGTGAACAGATGCAGCCGGCAACAAAAGGCAGCTTCTGGGGATCTGAGAGGTTTGTGATCATGAGTCCTCTCACTATTTGCAGCGTTTAACTATAGAAAACAGTTTTTCATATTTTTTCATTAGTGCAGTAGTAGTAATATCCAGGGATTTGCATCATTGTGTCAGTCAAGCTCTGCACGGGTGCCTATAAACGTGAGGGGTTTCACCTGGCTAAACTGTCAGTCACCGACGAAGGGACCCTGGCTCTGGGTGAAGTTCACCGCCCGCCCAGCAGCTCTGGATAGGAGTTTGTGTGTGGTTGTACAAAATCTGACAAGGCTTGAATTGTTCGGCTGCACGCTGTTTCCTCTGCAGGGAGTGAAAATGAACAGACAGATGACGTATGTCTACTCTTGAGATCAAGTGTACAGAAAGAGAGGCTGACATGTTCAAATGACCAACCACACGTGAAAAGGACTTTCATTAATAGGCGATATAGTCGACGGAACTGCTTCCCTAAACAGCGTCCCCCAGTTCCACGAAGTGCTCTGTATGAAACCACAATCCATTTACTCTTCCAGGAACTCAGTGCAGCGTGACCATTGAACTTCAATGCACATAAAAGCAAATAAAAGCGAATGCAACTGTTCTCAGATGTGTATGAGTTTGACCTGTGATTGACGAGGAATCAGATTGCTTCTGGAATGGGAGCGCTGTTGAAAACCAAGCACATCTAATTGTTGGTCTTTCAGAGGAACAATTTTCTGGACCAGAAGAAAAACAACACATTAGACCCCCCCCCCCCCCCCCCCCCCCCCCCCCAAAAAAAAAAAAAAAAGCAATATATTGTCTGTATGTAAGGCTTCAGCAGCTTCAGTTCACCATGGCAACAGTGTTTCATTCAAATGTGCTCTGCTCAAAGGCAACAAAATCCACTTAGCAGCACCTGTAAAGCTCACTGATTAACACATTATATCTTGTACAAAAAAAAGGAAACAGAGTGCAAAAACAACTTGTTTCCAGTTTTTGTGCTAAGCTAAGCTGAACAGCTGCTGGTGTTAGCCTCATGATTCCTGTACAGACATGAGAGGGGTGTCCATTGGCTCATCTAACTCACAGCAAGAAAGTGAGCGGATGTCAGACTAGCCCTTGAAGGAATGGTAATGGCACTCTTACTCTAATTAGATTCCACATTAGCGTATATGGAATGTAGCATTGTACGATTATGCCTAAATGATTATAGGTTATAGATTTTGTTTTCTTACAGTGAGGGTACAGGCTCAAGCGCCATGGGGTTTACAACAAAAACACAACATCCGGCTGGCAAACTTGCACACACACACACACACACACACACACACACACACACACACACACACGCTGCACTTAGACTCACATTCCAATGAGTCTTAATCAATCATGCTGTTGCTCTGTTCGAGCAGATGAATCCATTCTCTGTGTTCTGTCCTTAGTAACTAAGCTGTGGTGTGTATCTGCTCTCAGGTCATGTTATCTTGCCACTTAATTGTCTCTCCTGCTCCAGTAGCTTGGGTTACCAAGTGAAAGGTCCTCAGGATGGATGTCTTTTGAGTTCCCGGCACAGCAGCAGGTTAGAAAATGCATTCAGCATCCACCCATTGAATTTAATGCAGGAGACCAGTCTGTTCCATTGCACATTCTTCAGTGTCTCTTGATGGCTTTGTTGCTGCTTGTGTAGCCGAGCTGTCTCTGCTGTGATGAAAACCATGTGAGAACCTAACTGTGCAACCACATACCTGCACATGTCCTTGCTTGCTCGGCTCACCGGCTGCTGATATTTAAAGTAATAGTGCCTCAGTGGCTCATCTCTCATCTCTTTCTCCCAGCTAAACTAAACTATCCACTGGACAGACACAGAGCTGAAGAAGTTTTGGCACTCGTGCAAGAGACTTCATGGTCTGTGAGGTCTTCTGAATTTGGATGATCGCATCAGATTTGCAAAAGAAGAAATGCGTAACAATAAACCGGCTGAAATGCACAGATAACACAGCAGACAGCCCGTTGCTGTCTCACCATCCACCTGAGCATAACCTTTGGTGTCCTTTGAAACTTGCACCACTGAGCAGAGAAATTATACATCGCAGGAACAAAAGCACATTCAATAAGCTTTGTAGCCTGTGGTGACCTTTACTGGTCCTTAAAAGCCTCAAACTAGTTCAACATTGAACACCAAACTAAAACAGAACCAAATTCACACTCACTGTGTCTCTGAAAAGAGAGAACAGTGTGTGTGCAAAGAGCAACAGTTCTGTTCTTTTCAAGCATGGCGACACGCCGAGGCAGCACTTACGAAATATTGCCTAAACTGCCTCATCTAATCTACCTAATCATACCGGAATCTTTTGTTAGACTAAATAAAAAAGAAACAGAAAAAAAAACCAATGGGATTTAATGTACATTTTGCACCACGTGTCCCTTATCTATTTATCTTACTTCCTGTATTGTAGATTTTCAGATTTTTTTAGCCATTCACATGAAACATGTCTGCATTAAAACCTTTGCTGTTTTTTTTTCCTTGCCAAAGTACTAGTGGGTAAATTTCCTCTCCTGCAGTGTTCATGTACTTCAATGAATTCAGAATACAGACTGGACCTGTCCTTTACAGCATTTACAACATGCACGAGGTGCTCACAAGCAGGAAATCCTTATTATTCTTACATGGGAAGAGTGCCTCCTTCTGGCCATCAGGAAGAAGTAAAGATTAAAAAAAAAGAAAATTCTAGGTTACAGTAAGACGTACCAGTAAAAGAAGATTGAATATAAAACTTGAAAATAGAAAACCCTGTTTTCAGGAAAACTGTACATTTTTAATTCAGTCAAAGTCCTTTGGCGCAGTCCAGAGTTCACAGTCATTACATGTGAATGACTTCAGTGAGCAGGCTTTGTTTTCAAAGGATCTGTGCTGATTTTTACTCAAGCCTATCAATAAATGGTCTGACTTCATCCTCTCCAGTCGACGATTTACTCATCAGTGAAATATTCCGGGTTGTTGGCACATGAAAACCTGCAAGCCTTTCCAGAGAAGACAGTTGCCCAGAGCCTCTCAAGTGCCAGAACTTGGTAATTATTATAGTAAAACCAAAACTTGCCCACTCTTTGGCAGCTTTGTGCAACAATAACAAACTGCATGCATTAGGTCGGATGAAGCATAAAGTCTAATACACCTAATCTTTAATAACTTCCTGCCTCATTTGTTGGCTCATTTTTATTTCATTTTCATATTTCAGCTCCCCAAAATGCCACCTGGAATCAAACCCTGCACTGAAAACCTGATTTTTTTTTTTCTTGGCTCCTTTATGTCATAAATGTCAACAGCATGATTTCCACCATTAAAAAGATCCCCTGCAGTCGGACCATGCTTCCTGATGACTTCTGTCCCTTGGCCTTTGGCAGCTGACGGCTGGAGGTGTACTTCCCGGCAGAGGGCATCCACAGTGAGCAGTTATAAGGCTGGCTCAGGTTTCCTTTCTGCACGTCTATAGTGCTCCAGACATTGTACCGTCCGTGTTGGTCCTCCTCTTCCTCTGTGCTGGCAGAGTCTGTTAAGTTTACATCTCCCTGGAACCAGTGGATGATGCCACTGGGGTAGACCCCGCTGAACCAGCACTTAGCGTGAGACCCGTTGATGGACGAGTTAGAACTTCCAGAGCAATCTGTGAAGATCGAGGACTTTTAGAACGATGGAAGAAGACAGAAAATGTTAAAAAAGATTTAAATGTACCTCACCTACTACTGAGACAACAGTTGTGGCAGAGCTTGCTCCCACTTTGGAGCGTAGTTTACAGATGTAGTTTCCCCGGCTGACCGGCATCACGTTGAGGAGAGTCAGAGTGAGGCTGTGGGTCTGGGGGGTCTTCGCCGTGCTCTCGCACAGAACCTCGGGGTCAGGCCGGCGGTCTCCATATTGGCAAGTCTTATTTCGAAATAGCCAGGTAAATAATGTGATGTCCGACTGATGCGATAACGTGGCCTCACATGTCAGTGTCACGTTTTCTCCACACCGTGCCGCCACCTGGGAAATTGTCTGAAGCTTCACATCGTCACCGACTGAGTTATCAGAGAGAGGGATGATCAGGTTAAAGGACATAACACAGTCTGATGAATGATTCCTGCAACATCACATCACTGATCTATTTTATTAACATTTTATTATCATTACTCAGTCTAATGTCAATATTTGTATTTCTCGAGTAACTATTTTGGGGTCACTAGAAAGACTACATTCAAATTATTATAATTATCTGTAAAAGCAGTCTGCAGAGATTCAGTCTCTGAGCTAAGGCTGATTTAGTTTTTTGGCTTTTCAATTAAACACACGTCTGTTAAGTTTTTATCTGTCGTTGAATGAGGTGGCACAGCTGTGACGGTGTTCACTTTATTGCAGAAAGTCAGATAAGAAGATCGATTCCACTCTCGTGCCCTTACAATGTGTGGCTACAGCCAGCAGCCAATTAGCTTAGCTTAGCACCAAAACTTGGAAAAAGGTGGAACCAGCTAGCCTGGCTCTGTCCAAATGTAACAAAATCCACCTCACAGCAAAACTAAACTTGCGTCATGATGTCTTGTTCGTTTGATCCATACTAACACAGTGTGAAGTGTGAAAGCAGCAGTAAATGGGCTTTGTGTTGGACTGACGTCGGGCAGGACCCTGCTTGCAGTAAGTTATGCTAAGCTAAGTTAAAGTTTTGTCGCTGTGTTTTCATCGCACAGACGTGAGAGTGCATTGATTATCTCACCTGTCTCCCAGCTAGAGAGCCATTAGTGTTTTTGCCATAATGTTGAAAATTTACCATAAACAAAAGAGAAACAAACTGAAAAAGTCAGTGGGTCTCTTCTGAAAGAGCTACACTTTGTCTTTTTCTTGAAATCATAACAAAAAAAGCGTCCATGCAATCATGAGCACATGCTTTGTGTTCGCCCTCCATGAGCCATAACCTTTCAGATCATTTACAAAGAGCATTCTGATGAACATGTCTTTTCATGCACAAAACCAAGCCTCACCAGTGACGCTGAATGCTGAAGTGAGCCAGATGATAGAGACCCAGTCACGAACATGCCGTGTCCTCACACCGGGGAGCAAACTCATCACTGTTCTCTGTATTAAAATCAATATTTATCTCATCAGATGGACCAGATGAAAGCCAAACACAGACACCTACTGCATGAGGTGAAACAGGCTCGGCTCCACTCACCATGGTGCTCTCCTGAACACGCAGCCACCCGGCGCCTCTCATCCGGTGTAGATTTGTACGCCGCTGCAGCTCAGGTCTGCTTCACTGAATGAGGACGTGTGCTGCGTGGAGGATCATCCGCCGAGTCAGCCTCAGCTTTTTCAAAGACTCCTCAGATCATGTGGTGTCAGGATTGGCTCGAGCGTGAGTTAACATGCCCTGGAATGAATGACTGAGAAACACGAGGAAGAGGGAAGGTTTACTCTCCTGCCTCCTGCATGAAACCCCTCATGGAAAGAAAACAACCGACACATGGGGCCCGTTTCTTGTAAAGTGGCTCTACTTTCCTTTCCTTTTCTCAAGCTTACACTTAACTCTGACAGAAAATTCTATTCTATTATTTTTAGCCTTAAAAGGCCATCCTCACTTATTTTATCAGCACGTATGTGTTATCAATATGTTTAATACTTCATTAGGAAATTGGATTTAATCAGTTTTGTTCCCCTTTCCTCCAAAGAGAGATCTTCACACATGTATTTATCATGCAATTGACTGTTTTAGAGGTTTTCTACGTCAGTGTTGTGGTTTCCATTAGAATTTGACCCTTGCCTCTGACAGCTAGCAGTGTTTGTGTTGTCTCTTGATAGGTCAGGATAAGAAGAACTCACTGTAGGGGTTAAAGTTTTCAATAACAGCGTTGTATTTTCTTCAGAGAGGGAGATTTTTGTGTTTAATACGACTCATATTCATTCATATTTGTCCCTGAGGGGTTTCTGCCACTTATCTGTTGACCTGACTGTGAATGTGCAGATCCTTAGTTCGGGCTGTTATGCTGCTACAGTGGAAACGCTTCTTCTTAATCACCCGAGAGCCTCTCCGCATCTTTGAGAGATTTACTTGGAGCATCAATTACAGATTACATCGAGCAGCCACATTTGAAGCGGTATGAGCTGCGAGAAAGACAAGTAAGAACAAGCGAAGTCTCTGCCTTCACAGATGATGGTACACACGTCATAGATCTGACTGTTTATTCTGATCAGTCAGCGCAAGACACATTCGTATTAGTCACTTTGTAAACAGCCTGTTGTACACCAGTTTATCTGTCGATGCTTTCAGATAGGCTTGTGTAACACTTCTCACTCTGACTCACTCAAGCCACTTATCTCCGGAGGCAGATGCCAAAAAGGTGTGAGTGCCTCACAGGGCGGCGCTGGGAAAATTTGTCAGATAAATTCCTCACAACACTAAATCTTCTCTGTTATCCAGTTGTCCAAGAACAAGAGCGGCCAATGAAATAAGAACAAACAGTGTTGACTGTGATTGAATTAAGAAAATACAAGACTAATGTGTTGATTTTCATTTTGCTCCTACACAAGCTACAAGTTATCTTGATGTCCTGCTGAGAGCAGATCCATTTTTCGTGTAAATAATTTATACGAAACATTTTACATCTCGCAGCAACAACTGCACTCAAGACATATCGATTCTGTATCATTTTCATCCACATTTTCAAGCCACAGACTCGTCCCACCCACAGTCTCCAGTTTCACAGCGAGCAGTGGAAAGGAGCTGCAGTGTGTGTGGAGAGGAGAGGCCTGATTATCAAGATAGAAGCATATCATCTGCTTGTATCAGCCAGAAGCTGGTGGTAATACAGCAGGAGGGAAATCTGTCCAGACATCTCCAAGTGCCACAGTGAGCCAGTGAGAAAAGGCCTCACAGCGAGGGCATAAGGAACCTTTTTTAAATCAAAAGTTTCTTTGTTCAATATTATCACTTGTTTCCATTCACACCT
The DNA here is from genome assembly GCF_017976325.1 of Chelmon rostratus. Lineage (NCBI taxonomy): Eukaryota > Metazoa > Chordata > Actinopteri > Chaetodontiformes > Chaetodontidae > Chelmon > Chelmon rostratus. The sequence goes on along the minus strand of NC_055674.1, from coordinate 15,125,707 downwards.
GGAATTACATGTGATGTGTATCTGGATGCATCATCTGGAGAATCGCATCCAATCCGATCCCCGCACTTACGCCCGATAAGCAACCTTATATCTTGATTTTGGCTCACATTATGACTGCATCAGACCTGTCGACAAACATGGCGTGCTCCAGGTCAGGGAACGCAATTCACAAATACTGGAGTCCCTCATTTTTTTACTGACTTTTTGAGAGGGAAGATTAGCCAGCCGCCGCTGCTTTGCTGGCGTTGTTTGAACTCGCAGGAAAGTTGTTTTTAAGAATGAGGTCATGCTGTACGGATCACATTTACACCTGGCTGAGCTCTAATCACAATGCAGGACATTAGAGCAAATATGGGTCGTACTAACCTACTTGCACAGAGGACCTATATGGTTGTTTTTCCGGTGAGGACGGGCTGATATTAACATGTGATATTATCATGGCATCTACACAAGGGCACAGGATCCATGGGCTTTTACATTCATACCTGACATTAAGATGCGTTTTTGTTGTCTTGATTGTGCCAACATTGTGATTGGATCAATGCAAACTGGGGCTAGTGGACATGTCAACAAGGCAAGGCAAGATTTCTTAGCTGATGTTGCCACCACCTGTAGCTGTTGCCAGGCTTGCTTGATTTAGTATGAAGATCTGGAGTTAGGTGACCTTTAAACCTGTTGGACGACCACCTCCAAATGTCCAGTCGATCCCAATACACGCTCACACATTTACACCTTGGATAAGTATTAATTTTTCCACATCCAGACGTTAAATCCAGATTCAGATCTTGTTTTAATGCCAGGTGTAAATGGGGTAACATGGCCTGACCGATGTGATCATGTTCTGATCACAGTGCATTCAGATTTGGCATTAACATGCTTTTCCTTATGCAGATATGAAATGTAAATGGTGTCTACATGTCAACATAAGGATAATTATCAAAAAGCAATTGCATAAATCACATTAATAGAGAAAATTTTACCATATTTCAGCCCAGAAAAATGTAAGCTCAATCCCTCACATGTCTACAGTTTGACACAAATGCGTATGCTAACAAACAATCCACTAAACAATAATGATCCTTCTAGTTTGACATGATAAGCAATGTTAATAATGATATAAAAAAGCAAGAAATGTTTGTCATGTGCTACATTACATTTCTAAGGCATTCTTTATTGTGCATGACGGACAAGATTATCTGGAACACCTTGCAGTTTTAAGCATTGTGAACACCCCGAAGTACGACCTAAGAGCTTCCATAAAGTTGAGTGCTCTCTGGATTTAGTACAAACAACCACCAGGCTTTCAGCTTGAAGGTAATTTAAACTGATGCTACTGTTCAGGTGTTTTGAGTCTTCATCAAAATCATCTGATTTTCCTGAAAATACATTTGCACACAAAATATTAAGTCATCTGCAGTTAGAGGCAAGCACATATTCCATCACGTAACTTTATTAATACCCAGCAGATAAAAAAGATTTCTGCTTGAGGAAAAATTGGCAAGAACAGGTAGATGAACTCCAAACAGGCTGAGGCAGGCAGCATGTGTGGAAATAATATCGCCTTGAAACGCACTGGCCGTCCTGTCTTAACACAAAGACGGTAATTAGAGATGTGGAGCAGTTGGGAAATCATGCGGCAGGTCAGGGCTGATTGGCGATGAGCCGCAGGTGTGCGGGGCAGGGGAGCACACTGAGGACGCCTGGTGGACAGGTGAGGAATGACCAAACAAGAGCACCTGGAGTCACAACAAAGACAGCCAGAGTTTGAGAGAAGTACGTAAGTGAAACACCATTTTCTTGTCGACCAAAACAAACAGAATATTGTCAGACTTTTTTTCAGATGTATGTGCGAGTTGAAAGCAGTTGAGCTTGGGATTGTTGTCAGTGTGTTCCTCTCCGCTGAAAGACAGACAAGAGGAGTAGAAAACAAAGTCTGTATTTGGGGGGAGAGGAGTGATCAGCTCTGAACCTCCAGGAGAAGGTTTCTCTCATGTGTCAGGATCCTGTCTGTGCCAAAGAACTGATGAGAAGCATTTCAGTCTGCCAGCACTGCTTTGCAAAATGAATGAAGCTGATTTGTGCTTCCACGGTGCAGCACAGCACGAAGGCTGAACAAACACAGGCGCAGTCTTACAAACCCTGTAGTTTTCTGAGTGCTTTTCATTTCATTTGAGGTCTTTTGAAAAGTTCAAGGTTACAGTGCATTTTTTTTTTACTTCGCAAGTCTTCACAAGGATTTTTTAAAGTCTGCCTGCAGTTTTATACCTTCCCACTTGATGGGGTATTGTATAAATCATATTAAGACTCTATTTGCAGCACAGAGGCATTTGGTCTTTTTTGAGGTGAAACACTATGTGACTGCAGATAAACACGGTTTAAAGAGTTTTCCTCACGTCCTCAGTGAGGAGCCAGATCACAGCTAATGTTGCACGATTTGTTGCAGTATTTCTTTCTGCATGCAGTGAGTGAACTTGGACAGCAGTGAACTCACCTGAAACTTCCCAAAAATCTCCCCAGTCTTCCAAGAAGTAAATGCACCAGGCTTTTCTGGGTAGTTTGCCTTTCACGCAACTTTGATCTGTCTCTATACACACACCTCTGCGTGAGAAAGAGTGTGAGCTCACACCTGTATTTAGAATTCCCACATTTTGACGGAAGCAGCTCTTTTTATGTAGCGCAGTGTGACGACGACGAAGAGAATCCCAGAAACCTTGAAAGCGACTTGCGAGGTGCTGCTCTGCACACACAGTCACTCACACGGGATGTATACAGGTAGACTTGCTGTGAAACTGTTGAAGAGTGCATTTTAAATATTAATTTAAATATGCTCGTATATATTTTATTGAATTGTTATTCAAGTGTGAAAGCCTCTGCAGAGGGAGGAGAGAGAGGAGAGGCACGACCATGAGGATTCAAAGATCCTCTCTGCTGGACTCTGCTGGGGTTTGCAAAATGTCAGTTACACACATCTATTAGTGCCGTTGCTATTACATGCATGGCCATTAAGACTTTAATGGATGTCAGTCTTAATGGAGCTGCATAAATGAACATCAAGACTATTTCTGCGTTTTCATCACCGATATTGGAGCATCACAAGTGCCGTGCATCACTCTCAGTTACATTAATGGCTGTTATGGACATTTATGGCAATGCAAAGCAGGTGATCTGTCAGTGAGAGGCGAGATACGTGCTGAGAGCGCCTTCATGAATGACGACTCATCATGTGTTGCTGGTGAGTGTGGCAGGTTGGAGAGATGGAAATGGAAAGACTGTAAAAATAAAATTGTGTCTTTCAAGTGTCCATGGGTGGAGTCATACAAGCAGCACAGAGCCTCAGTGTGAGACTGGCAGTAAATTGCAGTTTTAGAAGAATGGCACAAGCTGGTTTCACCTGAAGCATGTTGAAAGACGTGGTTTGACAGCTGTTTAGAGGAATGAAAGCCAAAGTCAAAGCAGGGTGTGCCGATATAAGCAGATAGTTTGTTCACTTCTTTACAGTTTAGCTTTTGTTGCACATAATGGAGAGGAAAAAATCTGGTGACTTAAATGTAATTAAGTCACCTTGCCCCCGGGTATGTGTTTAAACCAATAATAACAATCTCATTTTTTTTTCTTAAGATTACATAAAGATTAAATAAATACTGTGACATTTTACATCAGCAATCTACAGTACTGAAAGAAAGGTACCTACTTGTAATGCAAGATATATGCTACTTCTACAGTCGCCAGGGGCTAAGTGGAAAGACTGTGGAGTAAGTAAGCTATTAATTAATCTGAAAGATAGGGAATGTTAAATTATCTGGCTAAACTATCCACACATTGAATCAGCTGTAACGCCTGAATACAAGGTATTGCAGTTCCACAAAAACTAATGTTAAAGCTAATGTCAGTTATCAAGTGAGCACAGACGCTAAAAGAGCTAGCTGCTAGCTAAAAGTAAAGCATAAACAATTGAAATAGCTAACTTGCTAGAAAACATTTGAATTAGTTAGCTAAAAGTGTAAATGGTAAAAGTTCAAAAATGGATAAATGATTGAAATGGCAAGTTGGCTGGCTAAAATAAATGGATAAACTGTTAGCTAAAAGCAGTGGATAAACGGTTGAAATAGCTAGTTAGCAAGCCAGATAAATGTAGTTGATAAATGGCTGAAACGGCTAGTTAGCAAGCTAGCTAAAAGTAGTTGATAAATAGTTGAAGTAGCTGGTTAGCTAATAGCAACGGATGAATGACAAATAGTGAGTTGACTAGCTAAAAGTATGGATAAACAGTTGAAACGGTCAGCTAAAAGTAATGGATAAATGGTTGAAATAGGGAGTTGGATAGCTGAAAGTAGCCTGACTTGGGTGACAGCTCAGGTATATGAAAAAAATGAACAATATACACTTTCATATCATTAAACAACATCCAGTTCAATAGAAGGAACAGTTTATTGGAACAAAAACGAGAGCCTGTGTTTATCTGTAAGAGGCTGTTGGGGTATGTCAGAAAATGCTGGCAGCCACTTAAGTATACTGACAACATAACAGCATATTGTAAGTAATGTTATCCCAGAGGATAACTGTTGTACCGTTTGTCTTCTCTTATCCAGTCAGTATTGATATTTTCATGTGATCTCTCTTTATTTTCAGCTTTTTAGTCACAGCCATTTCTTTTGAAGCAAACTACAAGTTGTAAAAATCAGCCATCAACCACGCATGAACTTGAGTGTCACTGAAATCACTTTATAACCACTTTGTGAAATGAGTGTTTGCATCCTATCTAAAAGTATGGAAGGCTTTATTTCCCCTGAAAGCCCATAATTATCCTGCCTTTACTCAGACACTTACAGTAACTATTGTGGCGTTCTAGCTACGAACATCATGGAGGTCGGGTCCAGAGAAGGGCGCTGGAGACGGCAACTTTTTTCTTTGAGGATATTTTTTTGTTTTTTAGCTTGTGCTTTGAGTGAGGCTGAGCAAAGAATAAAAGATATGTGGGCCGAAGTACTGAGAACTGCCCTGCTTAGCATTCACTCCATGATTTTCTCCCACATTCCTGGCAGACAAACAATAGTAAAAACATTTGGTATACTAAAGATTCACTATGTGCCTTGGTTTTATTCCTACAATGATCAAAACTACGCTGCTCAGTGCATTTGGTTTTCCACCCGTTTTGTAACACATGAGCCTGTATTTTCCACTTTTCCCAGAAGTACAGCACATTTCCCTGTTAAATACAAATACGGTGTTTAAAGGCAATACTTTTACAAGTTCTTTGTCCTTGGGCGTCTGCTTTTGTGAATCCTCAGTAAGGCCGAGGGAGTCCAAATCAAACTGTGGGAGGAAGAGAGAGGAACTGCAATGGAAGTAGATACTCAAGAGACAAATATATATGCCGAGAGAAAGATAGGGAGACTAAAACAGTGAAGCAGTATCTGTCAGTGAGATAACAAATATTGTGGATAGATAACACAGTGGCGGAGAGGTCAACCTGAAGTAGGAGACGATTACTAAGAACAGGAAGACAAATCAGAGGATAGAGACAACAATTACTCAAAGAAATAGAGGACAGAGAAAGAGGACATGAAAGAGAAAAGAGGATAAAGTTTGAGAGATATGCTGAGAGGGTGCTGCTGGTGTCCTTGGTCAAACTCTGAATGGGTGCAATTAGGATTCATCTTCTCATTGATTGGGTCAGACTCAATGAGTGCTCGCTTATCCCTGAGTG